>NC_084626.1:4068451-4198451 GCF_033978795.1 Nerophis ophidion | reverse complement strand
TGTGTGTGTATCCACCCTGAATGTTACCTAAATAAGTTCCGCAGGTTAAGGTTCTTGTCTCAGTGTAATCAATGTAAACGGGAGCAATAACGAGCGTTTCAGCTTTAGAAAATAAAAACATTCTGCAATTAAACAGTTGTTAACACTCATGTTTCCCTGAGAAAACTCCTTTCCCAACATCCCCTTAAAGGGGAACTGCATATTTTTTGGAATTCCGCTCACAATCATTATGAGAAACAAGAACAAACATGTCTATATTAAGGATTTTAAAGATGATTAAAAAAAAACGTTTGAGAAACACGGCTGATGGGAGTCACCGTTGTAGCTTTCAAAGTCTCTAAAACAACTTCAAAATCCTCCATCAACGTTTTACATACAATATAGTGTAAAACAATATATAACATAATGTAGTAACAGACACCTTCATAACAATAGGTAATATGTACAATATACACACTGCAATTATATATATATATATATATATATATATATATATATATATATATATATATATATATATATATATATAATGTAGTAACGGACACCTTCACAACAATATGTAATACGTACAATATACAAACTGCAAGTATATATATGTATATATATATATATATATATATATAAATATAAATATATATATATATATATATATATATATATATATATATATATATATATATACATAATGTAGTAACGGACACCTTCACAACAATATGTAATATGTACAATATACACACTGCAAGTATATATATATATATAATGTAGTAACAGACACCTTCATAAAATATGTAATATTTAATATGTACAATATACACACTGCAAGTATATATATAATGTGGTAACAGACACCTTCACAACAATATGTAATATGTAAAATATTCACACTGAAAATATGTATATATATATATATATATATATATATATATATATATATATGTATATCCATCCATCCATTTTCTACCGCTTATTCCCTTTTGGGGTCGCGGGGGGCGCTGGCGCCTATCTCAGCTACAATCGGGCGGAAGGCGGGGTATAGGAACGGACACCTTCATAATATGTAATATGTACAATATTCACACTGAAAGTATGTATATGTATATATATATATATATATATATATATATATATATATATATATATAATGTGGTAACAGACACCTTCACAACAATATGTAATATGTACAATATTCACACTGAAAGTATGTATGTATATATATATATATATATATATATATATATATATATATCCATCCATCCATTTTCTACCGCTTATTACCTTTTGGGGTCGCGGGGGGCGCTGGGGACTATCTCAGCTACAATCGGGCGAAAGGCGGGGTATAAGAACGGACACCTTCATAATATGTAATATGTACAATATACACACTGCAAGTATATATATATATATATATATATATATATATATATATATATATATATATATATATATATATATATATATAATGTACAAACAGACACTTTCAATACAATATGTAATATGTACAATATGCACACTGCAAGTCTATATAATGTAGTAAGAGACACCTTCATAACAATACGTAATATATGCAATATACACACTGCAAGTATATATATAATGTAGTAACAGACACCTTCATAACAATTTGTAATATGTTCAATATATACACTGCAAGTATATATATAACGTAGTAACAGATACTTTCATAATAATATGTAGCATTTACAATATACACACTGCAAATATATATTTTATTTCGACTTTTGTACGCTATGAAGCCACACCGCTTGATGGATTGTCGGCCCATTACGGCTACCAGAGCTGGACATACGAGTATTATTATGGTGTGTGAATAAAGATCACAAAATGGCACCCATTAGCTGACATATTATCTGCCGTTTTGTTTCCCAAAATTATGCAAAATCAAATGTCCTTACCTTCTGGTACCTGCTAATGTGTATTAGGGATCTGCATACGTCCTGAAAATGCGCGCGCTTCCGCCATTGTAGTCTGTGCCGAAAACTTAGTCGATTAGCTTCTTCTTTTTCTCTATATCCTTTTATGTGGCATTCATCCTCCGTTGTTGCCATTTCTAATATAAAGTACTGTAAAGTTCTTACTTATATCTGTCAGTAGACTCGCTATGAAAGCGCTAAAACATACCGGTGTAGTGAGTTTACATTATTCACCCAAGGAACTTTGGTTATTAGAGAGTTGTGGTCGGACGTTTTTTCCCCGGGTTACATTTGTGGAATAGTTTTCCTAAACTTGTCGGTTCTATTCCTGATTATCGAGCTTCGACAGTATATAGTTAAGGAATCTGGCTAATTTCTCACTTTGCAAAGAAATACGAGATCTTAAGTCAGAGTTGAGCTCCATAGTTTGTGAAAGACATTTTGCTGTGTGTCAGTCAAAGAAACGTGTCTGGGTGTTTCACTGACATTTTTGTGAAGCGAGTCAAACGTTGAAGAGTGTGAAGCGGCAACTTCAAGGCAACCTTGTCTTCTCTTGAAATGTGGCGACGTATTGAGGAACTACAATGTGACAGCAGCGGCACTCCACACCAGGAACGTGTTTGACGACTCAGAGTCAAATAGAGTGGAACAGAAATATAAATGAACACGGCATGAAATCAATAATTAAATGAATTCCTCATTGATGGGCTCAGTTTGTATTGTCCATCACTAAAAGTGTGTGAGGTGAGTTTGATCACATTCGATTGTTTAGTTGTCTTGTAAATCATCCAATTAGTTGGCAGGAATACACAAAACTACAATTGTGTATTATGTACACATTACATATTGTTATGAAGGTGTCTATTACTACATTATATACATACTTGCAGTTTCCATATGAGTTGGGAAATTGTGTTAGATGTAAATATAAACGGAATACAATGATTTGCAAATCATTTTCAACCCATATTCAGTTGAATATGCTACAAAGACAAGATATTTGATGTTCAAACTGATAAACATGTTTTTTTTTTGCAAATAATCATTAACTTTAGAATTTGATGCCAGCAACACGTGACAAAGAAGTTCGGAAAGGTGGCAATAAATACTGATAAAGTTGAGGAATGATCATCGTTTGCAGGCTAATAAAGAACAGGTGGGTGCCATGATTCGGTATAAAAGCAGCTTCCATGAAATGCTAAGTAATTCCCAAACAAGGATGGGGCGAGGGTCACCACTTTGTAAGAAAATTTTCGAACAGTTTTAGAACAACATTTCTCAACAAGCTATTGCAAGGAATTTGGGGATTTTACCATCTACGGTCCGTAAAATCATCAAAAGGTTCAGAGAATCTGGAGAAATCACTCCACGTAAGCGATGATATTACGGACCTTTGATCCGTCAGGCGGTACTGCGTCAAAAACCGACATCAGTGTGTAAAGGATATCACCACACAGGCTCAGGAACACTTCATAAAACCCCTGTCAGTAACTACAGTTTGTTTGCTACATCTGTAAGTGCAAGTTAAAACTCTGCTATGCAAAGCGAAAGCCATTTATCAACAACACCCAGGAACGCCGCCGGCTTCGCTGGGCCCTAGCTCATCTCAGATGGACTGATGCAAAGTGGAAAAGGGTTTTGTGGTCTGACGAGTGAACATTTCAAATTATATTTGGAAACTGTGGACGTGGTGTCCTCCGGAACAAAGAGGAAAACAACCATTCATATTGTTATAGGCGCAAAGTTCAAAAGCCAGCATCTGTGATGGTATGGGGGTGTATTAGTGCCCAAAGCATGGGTAACGTACACATCTGTGAAGGCACCATTAATGCTGAATGGCCCATACAGGTTTTGGAGCAACATATGTCGTCATCCAAGCAACGTTATCATGGACGCCCCTGCTTATTTCAGCAAAACAATGCCAAGCCAGGTGTTACAACATCGTGGCTTCATAGTAAACGAGTGCGAGTACTTTCCTGGCCCGCCTGGAAAGCTTCAACAATTAGTTTCCTCAGTTCCCAAACGTTTATTGGGTGTTGTTAATAGAAAATGTGATGTAACAGTGGTGACCATGCCCTTTCCCAACTACTTAGCACGTGTTGCAGCCATGAAATTCTAAGTTAATTATTATTTGCAAAAAAAAATGTAGTTTATGAGTTTGCACATCAAATATCTTGTCTTTGTAGTGCATTCAATTGAATATGGGTTGAAAAGGTTTTGCAAATCATTGTATTCTGTTTATATTTACGTCTAACACAATTTCCCAACTCATATGGAAACGGCCGTTTGTACACCTGGCATCCACTGTAATGATACCAAGTACAGTAGTGTATCGAGTCGATACTACTATGATTACGTCCGTATTTTTTGGCATCACAACATTTTTTTTTCGTTAAAAAAAAATCATATTATGTTTATAAAGTCAGGAAATACGTCCCTGGACACATGAGGACTTTGAATATGACCAATGTGTGATCCTGTAACTACTTGGTTTGATACCTGAATTTGTGGTATCATCCAAAACGAATATAATAAGTGATTATTACATTTTAAAAGAAGTGTAGATAGAACATGTTAAAACAGAAAATCAGCAGATATTAGATTAATAATCAATGTTGTATCGTTTGTCCTTGTCAGGACTTGGACTATGGGATATTTTGTTTTTCCAACGCAAAGGATGATTTGCACGAGCCAGGCGTGAATGTAAGTACATGTTGATTTATTACTAAACAAACAGACTACAACAAAAGGCAAACAAAGGGCGCGCACAAGGGCGGAAAACAAACCTGGCTAATGAAAAAACAAAAGACTGTCATAAATGCTACAAACTACAAACAAGAAAAAAAAACACTTGCACTGTGGCCTGAAAAAATAAAACTTGCACTGAGGCAAAACGTACGTGCCGTGGACAGAAACGAACAGCAAGGCATGAAGCAGATGAATACGGGATGTGTAGGTACATAAGTACAAAGTTGCCAGGCCGAAAAACAGAAACCAAATGGCTTAAATAGCAGTGACATAATTAGTGATGGAACAGGTGCGTGACATGACAGCTGAAACGAATGAGTTGGCATGGTAACGAAAACAAACCAGAAAGTGCAAAACAGGAAACAAGTGTCCAAGAAACAAAACATAACATGACCAAAACAAAACATGATTTCCTTGGGGCGACAGTCCTTCATAATGTTGACAAAATGATAGAATATAAAAGACACAATATGTTACTGCAGTGGTAGGGAACCTATGGCTCGCGAGCCAGATGTGGCTCTTCTGATGACTGCATCTGGCTCTCAGATAAATCTTAGCTGACATTGCTTAACACGATAAGTCATGAATTCCACTTGTAATCACAGTGTTAACAATAACGTTCAAAATATAAAACATTATCATGCATTTTTATGTTCAAGAAGTTGCATTAATGGTAAGAAGTTATTTATTTATTATTGGTTAGTGTGGGGCTTGCCCTCCTGGGGGTTCTTCAGACCACCAGGCACCGACATGAGAGCCTGTTTCAGGGTTACAATATTGCTTTATTTTAAATAAGTCTCTTAGTTGCTTTCCAGCAATTGTATTTTTCTCTTTCGTTCTCGCTCGCACTCTGGCTCCAGCCCCAGCCTCGTCTCTCCTCCTGGCTGCTGCTTATAACAGAGTGACAGGTGATTAGATAACAAGGCCCAGGTGGGCCCACTAGGCACCTGTCGCTGATTTCGAGGCCGGTCCTGGCACACCCCGCTTCGCTGCAGGCCCACAGGTCACGCCCCCTCCACAGTTAGCTTCAGAATAACAATATTATTACAAAGAATAAGAGACCTATTGTACTCTAGAAAGGTTAGTCTTACTTAAAAATGCACGCTTTTGGTTGTGTTCAGTGTTAAAAATATTTTATATGGCTGTTACGTAAATGCATTTTAAAATATTTGACTTCTTGGCTCTCTCAGCCAAAAAGGTTCCAGACTAATTAGGAGCCTTTGTTTGTTTACTTACTACTAAAAGACAAGTTCTCTAGAATGTTCACTATTTCATTTAAGGACAAACTTGCAATTAAAAACATTTGTTTGATAAACCGTAAGATTTTTTGTTAAAATAAAACCAACAATTCCATTTTTTGTGGTCCCCTTTATTTAGAAAAGTACCAAAAAGTATGATTTAGGTCCCAAAATATTGGAATGGGGACAACACTACCATCGACTTAGCTTCTATTTTTCCGGTTTTTGATCGTTGATTTTGCTCTTTTTTCTCTGTTTTTTTATGCAGGTTCTGACTCAGTCTTTCCCACCTCGAGGTTGATTTTCGGGATCATATTTTGCTTAAACATTTAAATTGTTTCCATCCAAACTGCAACCAAAACCGTTCTTATTCAAAGTCAGAAATGATTACACTCTCGCTTGGGTCCGTCCCCATTTTGTGCAAGTCAATTTGACTGCGGAAGTCCCTACTTTCCTCATATTCATTAGGAATGTATACCGCCCGACCCCTTCTTTAGTTGTCTTGCTACAACTTGCAACAATACATCTGGCAGACATCCTGCCTTTGAATTACGGTGCGAAAATATGACAACCAAAACACATACTTTGCAAAATGAAATTGCCTCCAGTCTTCCGTCGGTGACGTCAACAAGACCGATGCCCACATTTTGAAGCTGTAACTAAAATGTCCCAAAATGTGTGGAAACTTGTTAAAAAACAGGCCTGAAATCACTACTACTGTATGTCTTTTTTCAGGAGGATTTTACCAGGAGACTAGGGTTGTATGGATAGAATAGAATAGAATAGAATCGAATAGAATAGAATAGAACAGAAAGGATTTTATTGATCCCTGGGGGAAATAATAATAATAAATAATATGTATAATTACATATATATAAATTCTAAATTTAAGTGTAGAATATATGTAAAGCACCGCAATACTAATGAATCGTATTCGGTACTATACCGCCTCTCAAAAAGTACCGGTTTTCCCCACGCTTTTTTCCTTTTTGACGAGCATGACGGTGCGTCAAAGTCACGTCGTGACATTGCTGGTTTTAAGAGCATGTTCGGCAGCTCACAATCACAGAGTACTTACAAGTGGACAAAGTGTGTAGACAGAAAACGGAGAATGGAAGCATTTTGGCCTAAAAACTAACGATAGAGGTGAGGTTATAACACTGAAACGCTCTCAGGAAGAGGTGCCTTAAGACATGACTAACTGAAGTATTTTAACTACTTCTAAATCACTAATCCTTGTCTCCATGGAGACAAATAAAGTACGTTTCTTACAAGTATCATCCCTGTAGGACGAGGAATGGCTAAACATGCTTCACTACACACCGTAGGATGCAATAACTCACCGACTTCACAATGTAAACAAACCTGACATCCACTGTAATGATACCAAGTACAATAGTGTATCTAGTCGATACTAATATGATTACAGCGATATTTTTTATAATTACAAAATCTTGTTTCGTTTAAAAAAAAAATCATTTGTATGGAAATACGTCCCTGGAGCCAGGACTTTGAAAATGACCTGTTAAGACTTGGACTTTGGAACAGCTTACTACGATGAATGTTTTCCCAGGGTGCAACACGACTTGACTAGACATGACGTGAAGGTGAATACATGATTTAATTATACTATAAAAGGAACAAACAATAGGCGCGCACAAGGTGGAGAACAAATTTGGCGAAGAAAACAAAAACTAGCACAAAGGGAGAACTATGGACATAAAAACGAAAACACTTACTGTGAGGTGAAAAAACGAGCATGGAAAAATGTCAGGGGTATCAGGAGTGTATCAAGAGTGCATCTAGGGCAGGGGTGTCAAACTCAAATACAGAGTGGGCCAAAATTTAAAACTGAACAAAGCCGCGGGCCAAGGTTGAACAAATTAACATTTTAATAGGGACCCAAACAGGTTTTGCATTAAATATTGAACAAGCAAGGCTTATATAACTTTATAGTGACATGTAAAATCGTGTTTCAAATAATAATAATAATAATAATAATTAAAAAATATCAATGGCATATCAAATAAAATTTAAATACAAATTTAAGGCCTCTTCTATTTGGAGCCTTCTGAGGTAAATATCAAAATATATTGTAGCGTCCCGAAAGAGTTAGTGCTGCAAGGGGTTTTGGGTGTTTGTTCTGTTGTGTTTATGTTATGTTACAGTGCAGATGTTCTCCCGAAATGTGTTTGTCATTCTTGTTTGGTGTGAGTTCACAGTGTGGCGTGTATTTGTAACAGTGTTAAAGTTGTTTATACGGCCACCCTCAGTGTGACCTGTATGGCTGTTGACCAAGTATGCCTTGCATTCACTTATGTGTGTGTAGAAGCCGCATATATTAGGCGAGTGGGCCTTCACGCTGTTTGTATGGAGGAAATGCGGACGTGACGACAGGTTGTAGAGAATGCTAAAGGCAGCGCCTTTAAGGCACGCCCTCAAGATTGTTGTCCGGGTGCCAGGGGCGCCGAAAAGGGGAAGTAAAGGAGACGGATTCTAGGGGCCCATGATGGAGGGGGTCCAGAGAGGCCCCTAATGATGATGAAATTATATGAAACTGTGTTGGGGGCCCTGTAAAGATTATTTTCATGGGGCCCAAAATCTCTAGCGGTGTCGCTGCTGTGTAATAACAGCGGGCCAGCTGTAATGTTAATTTGATATTGCCTCAAGGGCCAAATTAAATTACACGGCGGGCCAAGTAGGCCCGCGGGCCAGAGTTTGACACCCATGATGTAGGGGGATGTCGCCAGGTTGACTACCTGGCAACTACAGGCTTAAATAGTGACATGATTAACAACAGGTGCGTGAATTCAAACAAATGAGGCAGGTGAAACTAATGGTTGTCATGGAAACTAAAGCAAACCAGAGTGCGCAAAAACAGGAACTAATGGAGTCAAAGACAAAATGAAACATAACTAAACAGAATCCAGACTACAGAACATGACATGACCAATGTTTTGACCTGGTATCTGATCCATAACTAAATCATCCAAAACTAATGTAAAGTATCAAACAACAGAAAAATAAGTGATTATTACATTTTAACAAAAGTGTCGATAGAACATTTTAAAACAGAAAATAACCAGTTAACAGAAAATGAAGAAGAAAACTGATAATCAATTTTGTACCGCTTCTCCTTCATAATGTTGACAAAATAATAGAATGTAAATGACACAATATGTTACTGCATATGTCATAACGTGGTTTTGGGTGCAGTTTTTGGCGTGGATAGTTTTCCCGAGATGCAAAAGAAGGTGACGGGACATGGCGTGAAGGTAAATACATGTTTTAATTATACTATAAAAGTGCAAACAAAAGGCGCGCACAAGGCGGAAACACAAAACTTAATGCAGGGAACAAAACTAACACAAAGGCAGAACTATGGACATAAAAACAAAAACACTTACGGTGACGAGAGCAGAGCAGCATGAACTATGACAGTTGCATGAAGCAGTGAACATGGCATGAAACCGAGTAAACCGAGCATGAAACAATCAATAACGCCAGAACAACCAACTGTTAAAATAATTATGTATATATTATCACACTAACTTTAGTTTGCTTAGAGTCCGTTGCTTTAGTTATTAGCGATTGTGCTCAAGTTAGACTTTTTCTAATCTATGCAAGGACAAAACTTCTTGTCTGACATCCAAGGACTTCAAGGACCTCAACGAAGAAAAGATGACAGCACGCAGACGAAGCAGAGACTTCAAGGACCTCAACGAAGATAAGATGACAACACGCAGATGAAGCGGGGACAGGGAAATCACAAGGCCCCCAGCCCATTCCGTCACGTACTTTGCGGCCTGGACCTGCTTTGCATAATATATGTGACCACTCCTTTTAGAGGCGGCCTCAGTGATGTTGACTATGGAACTCTGAATAAAAAGAGGGACGCGGGAGCTGAACCCTAGAGCGTACGGCGAGACTGTGACTAAGTGTGCAGCGCCATTCGTTCTCCTCATGAGATAAATTGAACTCTGTCTCTGCATGATTCCTTGCTTCTTGTCTGTTTAATAGATGTCATCGGAGTTTGAACCTGTCACTAACTGAAAAAACAGGCTTAAATGCATATGTCATGATTGACAACATGAGGACAGGTGAAAACTAATGGGTCGCCATGGTGACAAAACAAGGGAGTGAAAAAACAGGAACTAATGCAGTCTTGAAGTAACAGAACCTAACTAAACAAAACATGATCACAAGACATGACACTGCATATGTCAGCTGACGAATGAGGAGCCTGTTTTTTTAATTACTACTAAAAGACAAATTGTCTAGTTCGCTCACTATTTTATTTAGGGACTAAATTGTAATAATAAACATATGTTTAATGTACACTAAATTTTTTTTGTTAAAATAAAGCCAATAATGCCATTTTTTGTGGTCCCCTTTATTAAGAAAGGTATAGAAAAGTATCGAAATACATTTTGGTACCGGTACCAAAATATTGGTATCGAGACAACCCTATTGTATACCGTATTCTGCGGACCATAGGGTGCATTGCTGATGAACGGATCTATTCTGGTTTATTTTCATAAAAAAGGCGCATTAAATGAGTCGTATTATGATAGTTTTCTGAATATAAAAGACTTCTTTGTGGTCTACATAACATGTAATGGTAGTTCTTTGGTCAAAATGTTGCATGGATGATGTTTTCCAGACCATCTTCAAGTCAATTTCTGACAGTCGCTTCAGGATGTGCCGTTTTGCCGGTGGTCTTATTTACGTGCCTCCACCTGGACAGTGCCTCCTCCCCGTCATATTTGTTGTATCGTTAGTGTTTAGCGCTTCCATTGCGAGTCTACCGACGGATACAAGTTAGAACTTCACGCTATTTTTTTTATTAGAAATGACAACAGGAGCAGACAAAATTGGACCACATTGCAATAATAAACATATGTTTCATGGTCCATAGGAATTTTGTTTAAAATAAATCCAATAGTGCCATTTTGTGTGGTCCCCATTATTTAGAAAAGTATCGGAATACATTTTGATACCGGTACCAAAATACTGCTGTCAAACTTGGACTTGGGTTGTTTTCCCGAGGTGCGAAGCAAATGGAGTGGAAACGGCGATGGCGTGAAGGTAAAGACATCTTTATTTTAACACTAAAAAGGAATAAACAAAAAGCGCGCACGAGGGTGGAAGTACAAAAACTGGGCTATGAAACAAAAGACTAGGATAAAGGCTAAAAACTAAAAACATGAAACCAAAACACTTGCACTGTGGCATGAATAACGAAAACTTGCACTGTGGCATAAATAACAAAACTTACGTGGCGTGGACAAAATGAACAGCATGGCAAGGCATGGAGCAGATAATCGAGGGCGTGTTGGTGGCGATGTTGCCAGGCTGACTACCTGGTACAGTAACTGTGGCTTAAATAATGAACATGGTAAGTGCAAACAGGGGTAAGGGCTGAGGACAGGGGCGTGACATGAGGGCCAGGTGAAAACTAATGAGTTGTCATGGTAGCAACACAAACCAGGAAGTGCAAAACAGGAACTGAGTGTCCAAAAAACAAAACATAACATGACCAAAACAAAACAGGATTTCCTGGTCGTGACAATTGGTATCGGGACAACCCTACTGTAGACATCATTTGTAGGTCCGGAACTATAAAGTAAGTGCCAATTTTATCAGATTTATTAGTTCACTCGTTTCTACACTTGCTAAGAATGTTCAAAAGTCGTCTGAAATGTTGCCAATCCAGATGATAGGCGGTTGACCCTGGAATATTGTATTTTATGAAATACTCTTTTTGTCTTCTGGACGGAAAAAAAAAGTTCCAAACCAGAAAACAAGGTGGTCGAGGTGTTAATTTCACCTATTTGGGGTAAAAAATATTTCTTGCAAACCAGTAATTATAGTTGTTGTTGAGTGTCTGTTCTGTTTAGAACTTGGCAGAGTAACCGTGTAATACTCTACCATATCAGTAGGTGGCAGCCGGTAGCTGATTGCTTTGTAGATGTCGGGAACAGCGGAGGGCAGGTAAAAAGGTATTTAATGCTTAAACAAAAAAATAAAGAAAAGGTAAGTGCCCCTAAGAAAAGGCATTGAAGATTAGGGAAGGCTATGTAGAACGAAGCTAAAACTGAACTGGCTACAAAGTAAACAAAAACAAAATGCTGGACGACAGCAAAGACATACTGCGGAAAAAAGACGGCGTTCGCAATGTGTATCCGAACATGACATGACAATCGACAAGATCCCCACCAAGAAGGATAAAAACAAAGTAGATGCGGGAAATATCGCTCAAAAGGAAGACATGAAACTGCTACAGGAAAATACCAAAAAAAAGAGAAAAAGCTACCAAAATAGGAGCGCAAGACAAGAACTAAAACACGATACACAGGAAAACGGCAAAAAAGTCCAAATAAGTCAGGGACAGGTGGTGACAGTACACCTACTTTGAGTCAATTGATGCATGCTTGGTTATGGTTTAAAGCAGGGGTCACCAATGCGGTGCCCGCGGGCACCAGGTAGCCCGTAAGGACCAGATGAGTTGCCTGCTGGCCTGTTCTAAAAATAGCTCAAATAGCAGCACTTACCAGTGAGCTGTCTCTATTTTTTAAATTGTATTTATTTACTAGCAAGCTGGTCTCGCTTTGCTCGACATTTTTAATTCTAAGAGAGACAAAACTCAAATAAAATTTGAAAATCCAAGATATATTTTAAAGACTTGGTGTACACTTGTTTAAATAAATTCATTTTTTTTTTTTTTTTACTTTGCTTCTTATAACTTTCAGAAAAACAATTTTAGAGAAAAAAGACAACCTTAAAATATATTTTTGGATTTTTAAACACATATATAAATGTTTACCTTTTAAACTCCTTTTTCTTCTTTCCTGACAATTTAAATCAATGTTCAAGTAAAAAAAAAAGTTATTGTAAAGAATAATAAATGTATTTTGATTTAATTCTTCATTTTAGCGTCTGTATTTTTGACGAATAATATTTGTGAAATATTTCTTCAAAGTTATTATGATTAAAATTCAAAAACATTATTCTGGCAAATCTGGAAAATCTGTAGAATCAAATTTAAATCTTATTTCAAAGTCTTTTGAATTTTTTTTTTAACATTTTTGTTAAAAAAATCTAGAAGACATAATGATTGGTCTTTGTTAGAAATACAGCTTGGTCCAATTTGTTATATATTCTAACAAAGTGGAGATTGGATTTTTACCTATTTAAAACCAACCAACCAACCATTTTCTACCGCTTATTCCCTTTTTGGGGTGACGGGGGGTACTGGGGCCTATCTCAGCTACAATCGGGCGGAAGGCGGTGTACACCCTGGACAAGTCGCCACATCGCAGCGCCAACACAGATGGACAGAAACATGTAATCAAAAATGTATATTTTTTGTAAGAAATCATTAAGATGATCAGTGTTTCCACAAAGATAAATATCATGAATTATTAATAATAACATAGAGTTTAAGGTCAATTGAGCAAATTGGCTATTTCTGGCCATTTATTTAAGTGTGTATCAAACTGGTAGCCCTTCGCATTAATCAGTACCCAAGAACTAGCTCTCTGTTTCAAAAAGGTTGGTGACCCCTGGTTTAAAGTCTTACCCAACAATTGCGACGACGACTTCTTACGGTCATCCGAGTTTCGTGTTTGAAGGATTTCTGCTGGTGCTGTGCTTTCGGATTTCTTCAACACGAAAAAAATGTTTGGGTTAGAGGTTTTGAATTGTAAAACAAAATTAGGCATAGTGCTCTGTGCTGAAAGCTGCTGTTACCAAGCCCGTCGTTTGGTCTCCCTTCCCTCCATTACACACACACACACACACACACACAGTAGCAATTATGGCAATCAGCAAGCCGACCCAATTAGTGTTTCCTGCTTGTTAAGCCCTAGGGGTTGGCTGCTCGACCACCTCACTTTGCATAACTTAATCTGCAATGACAGGGTGTGACACCCAGACTTCTGACCCTAACTAGCTGTGTGTGTGTGTGTGTGTGTGTGTGTGTGTGTGTGTGTGTGTGTGTGTGTGTGTGTGTGTGTGTGTGTGTGTGTGTGTGTGTGTGTGTGTGTGTGTGTGTGCGTGTGTGTGTGCACTGGGGGAACGTTATTATTAGGACTTTTGGTAGGTCCTCACATTGTCAGAAAGACGTTAGAGGCCACAATTAGATCTGGGGCTAGGTTAGGTTAGGGGAAGGGCCGCTGCTTGTAGTTGAGGTTGTTAAGGGAACTCTTCATAGTGGGAGAAAAAAACGCGGGTGAGAGACCCCCTATTTGTCCCGACATGTGTGGTTACAATTTACAATCACCAAATTGCTCCCAGGCCGGAGAGGCAGGCGTGTGAGCCGCGTAGACCCAGGTGAGGAGCACTCGTTCTCTCCCAGGCCTCGGATTTTGACTTTGTAAGACCAAGGCAAGTGTTGCCTTAAAGGAGGGCTCATACAAACCCCGTTTCCATTTGAGTTGGAAAATTGTGTTGGATGTAAATATAAATGGAATACAATGATTTGCAAATTATTTTCAACCCATTTTCAGTTGAATGCACTACAAAGACAAGATATTTGATGTTCAAACTCATAAAATAATTAACTTAAAATTTCATGGCAGCAACACTTGCCAAAGTAGTTGGGAAAGGGCATGTTCACCACTGTGTTACATCACCTTTTGTTTGTGTGTTTTGTGAGGCAAGGCACATTTAAGGTGTGGGGGGGTTACCCACATGTGCGGTCCTCTCCAAGGTTTCTCATAGTGATTCTCATCGACGTCCCAATAGGTTTTGAGTTTTTCCTTGCCCTTATGTGGGCGCTGATCCGCGGATGTCGTTGTGGCTTGTGCAGCCCTTTGAGATTTAGGGCTATATAAATAAACATTGATTGATTGATTGATTGATGTCATGTATGGATGTACTTTGTGGACGCCGTCTTTGCTCAATCAACAAGCTGCAAGTTTTTGCTGTCGTCCAGCATTCTGTTTCTCTTTACTTTGTAGCCAGTTCGGTTTTACTTAAATTTTGCATAGCCTTCCCTATGCTTCATTGTCTTTTCCTTTCCCTTTTGCTCATTGTTGGCTTAAGCGTTACATACAGTGGGGCAAAAAAGTATTTAGTCAGCCACTGATTGTGCAAGTTCCCCCACTTAAAATGATGACAGAGGTCTGTAATTTTCATCATAGGTACACTTCAACTGTGAGAGACAGAATGTGGGGGAAAAATCCAGGAATTCACATTGTAGGAATTTTAAAGAATTTATTTGAAAATTATGGTGGAAAAAAAGTATTTGGTCAACCATTCAAAGCTCTCATTGATGGAAGTAGGTTTTGGCTCAAAATCTCATTCGTTCTTTCCTTAACACGGATCAATCGTCCTGTCCCCTTAGCAGAAAAACAGCCCCAAAGCATGATGTTTCCACCCCCATGCTTCACAGTAGGTTTGGTGTTCTTGGGATGCAACTCAGTATTCTTCTTCCTCCAAACACGACGATGTCACGTGGGGGTTGCATTTTAATGCGGGATCGTTCCTCCAACGCAAACATAGACACTCCGGACAACAACTAAAAGGTAAGAATGATTTAATAACAAAACACTGGTACAAAAACAGACGAAAAGAAACGCGTGGCGAAAGCACAGAAGCTAATGCTAACACGAGCACAGGATCAGGTAACAAGAAATCTAGAATTACCAACGAAACAGTTGCATACCGCAAACAAGGGACCAAGACCGACTGACGGGACAAGGCAGGCTTAAATAAGGAAGTAATTAACAAAAACAGGTGTGCGTCTGGAACCCTCAGCAGGTGAAATTAATATGTTGCCATGGTGACCAAACGGACTCACAAAAAGGTACACAAACAAAGGGAGTCCAAACTAACAGAAAATAACTAAACTAAACATGATCCAGACTACGGATCATGACAGTACCCCCTCCTCAAGGACAGATACCAGATGTCCATAAACAAAAACAAGCAGGGTCAAGAGTCATGGGAGGGCGGAGGGAGGGATTGGCGGTGGGTCGCCAGGCCAAGTGTCCCCGAATCCACCGAGGCAAAGTCAAGTGGCGGCGGCGAGTGGAACGCCGCTGCAGCCGGCGAGGCGGGCGACCAGGGAGCGGCCACATCCGTGGCTGACAGGGAGGTGGATGCACTTGGCGTGGCGGACGACCAGGGGGCGGCCACATCCATGGTCGACGTGGAAGTAGGCACGTCGGCGCCGTCGTAACAGGCGTGGACGCAGCAGAAGACAAGTCAGGCGTGGACGCAGCAGAAGACTTATCAGGCGTGGACGCAGCAGAAGACTTGTCAGGCGTGGACGCAGCCGAAGACGTGTCAGGCGTGGACGCAGCAGAAGACATGTCAGGCGTGGACGCAGCAGAAGACGTGTCAGGCGTGGACGCAGCAGAAGACGTGTCAGGCGTGGACGCAGCAGAAGACGAGACTTGGCTTGGTTCTTAGCATGGCGGTGCTTGGCGGCGTGGAGCTGGTGCTGGTACTTGTCGTGGAGCTGGTGCTGGTACTTGTCGTGGAGCTGGTGCTGGTACTTGTCGTGGAGCTGGTGCTGGTACTTGTCGTGGAGCTGGTGCTAGTGCTTGGCGTGGTGCTGGTACTGGTACTTGGCGTGGTGCTGGTACTGGTACTTGGCGTGGTTCTGGTACTGGTACTGGTCGTGGTGCTGGTACTGGTCGTGGAGCTGGTGGAGGCGGCTTAGGAGGAGGTTGCGGCTTGGCTGGGCGCAGTTGTGCCACTCCCCCCGCACCGCCCCTCTGCCCCAGCCCCCCCCCCCAAGGGGCGGATACCAGACGCACTTCTTGCGGTCTGGAACCGTCTTTCGGGGTGGGTGGAGGGAGGTTAGGAGGTGGGTAGAATCCTCCCCTAAAAAATGTTCAGCCAGTTCATTTTCCTCCCCTAAAAAATGTTCAGCCAGTTCATTTTCCTCCCCTAAAAAATCTTCAGCAAGTGCATCTCCCTCTCCCACCTGAGATTGTGTGGGAGGACAAGAAGAAAACGTAAGTGTCATGGGCGGGACTAGAGCCATGGGGGGCGGAGCTTGGCAATCAAAAGAAGACTGAGCAAATCTAAATTTCAAAAAAATGTCCTGGTAGTGTTTTATCTTTGAATTATAGTCTTTTGTAGGTGACTTACACCTGGAGACAGAAGGCACAACAAGAACATTATGGTCCGTGACTTCCTTAGATGACGCCGGCGGAATGATGTCATCGCCACGCGCCGATTCAGTGACGTCATCAGAAGTGGGCGGAGTGACGTCATGAAGAGTGGATGGAGTGAAGTCGTAGCCGGAGTTCATTTTGTTAGCAGCCCAATCAGAAAATTGTTTGGCAAAATGAGTGACTGGATTACCAAACATCGGCGGCGAGGAAAACTTTGCTGCTTGTGGCGTCTTGCTGTCCGGAGGAGTCTGAGGGAGCGGCGCGTCCTGGTAGCGAAGTGGAGCCCTTTTGGACGGCTTCCGTCTTCGCTGACGCGTCCGGTACTGTGGTGGATCGATGTCCTCGGGCCATACGGAGGTGATCGGAATCAACTTGCCATTAGGACCCCACATCAGGTCCTGGCGCTCCAAGGGCGAGTGGCGTAGAGTCTCCGCTTCCATTGCTCTCCACGTACCTTGCTCCACATCTTCAGAGTCTATGGCGAAGGAACTGTATGCTTGGTCCCTTCTGTCACGTGGGGGTCGCATTTTAATGCGGGATCGTTCCTCCAACGCAAACATAGACACTCCGGACAACAACTAAAAGGTAAGAATGATTTAATAACAAAACACTGGTACAAAAACAGACGAAAAGAAACGCGTGGCGAAAGCACAGAAGCTAATGCTAACACGAGCACAGGATCAGGTAACAAGAAATCTAGAATTACCAACGAAACAGTTGCATACCGCAAACAAGGGACCAAGACCGACTGACGGGACAAGGCAGGCTTAAATAAGGAAGTAATTAACAAAAACAGGTGTGCATCTGGAACCCTCAGCAGGTGAAATTAATATGTTGCCATGGTGACCAAACGTACTCACAAAAAGGTACACAAACAAAGGGAGTCCAAACTAACAGAAAATAACTAAACTAAACATGATCCAGACTACGGATCATGACAGACGAGTTGAGTTTATACCAAAATGGATACATGGATGATACAGCAAAGGATTGGGAGAATGTCATGTGGTGAGCTGAAACCAAAATACAAAATTTTGGCATAAACTCAACTCGTCGTGTTTGGAGGAAGAATACTGAGTTGCATCCCAAGAACACCACACCTACTGTGAAGCATGGGGGTGGAAATATCCTGCTTTGGGGCTGTTTTTCTGCTAAGGGGACAGGACGATTGATCCGTGTTAAGGAAAGAATGAATGGGGCCATGTATTGGGAGATTTTGAGCCAAAACCTCCTTCCATCAGTGAGAGCTTTGAATGGTTGACCAAATACTTATTTCCCACTATAATTTACAAATAAATTCTTTAAAATTCCTACAATGTGAATTCCTGGATTTTATTTTTCACATTCTGTCTCTCACAGTTGAAGTGCACCTATGATGAAAATTACAGACCTCTGTCATCATTTTAAGTGGGAGAACTTGCACAATCGGTGGCTGACTAAATACTTTTTTGCCCCAATGTAGCTTTTCACCTGCACACTGTCTTCCTCCTCATCTCACCCGACATATTCAGACTTTTACAAAGCAATTAACGACCTGCTGCCACCTACTGATATGGAAGAGTATTACGTGCTTACCCTGCCGAGCACTACACAGCAAAGACACGATTTAACGGCACATTTTTTGCAGATTATAATAATTGATTTGCAAAAATAAATATTTTGGACTAAATAGGTGAAGTTGCATAACCTCAGTGGTTGAAAAACATTGGCCTATGCATGCAAGCTACAGACGGGGAGTCTTCAACCTGAGCTCACCCCTACAACCAAAAGTTGAGATCAGTTCCCCGGTTAAACAGTCGTCACGGAGCCTACGTGAGGCCCCTCCCCTCGCCGGCGACTGGTTGCCCCGTGACACCTGTTGCCAGGCATTAAACCTGACAGAAAACCATGGTTACGGAAATCAAAAGAACTATTATGGAAGTGCGTTTGATCTCATATGTGTGTGTGTGCATTTTTCGAACTCGGTGTGAACTGCATGGAGTCTGCGGAAGCGGGAACAAAAGCGCAGCGGAGTGTTGCCCATCACCCTGATTGCGAAGAAGGGAAGAGAAAACAACGCGTATCTCTCCCGCTCCTTTCCGGACGTTCTGCCTTCTCTTCGCCGTCGTTCCTCCTCGCTCCAAAGCCTGGCGGGAAGTGATTTTTCGGCGAGGATCTTTCCGGTGCCAATTCCATTAAAGGCCGGCTGATAAACAGGCCCGGGATAATTAAAGGGGAGGGATAAACAGTGCAGCCTTAATTAAAGGGGAGTGATGAGGACACGTGTCGAAATGTTTTTGTTAGCGGGCCGACAGACAGATGAAGGAGGAGAGTAATTGCTTTGGATTCATTATTTGGATATGGGCAGCACGGTGGAGCAGGGGTTAGTCATACTTTACAGGGAGACTCACGAATTTAAAAACCGATTCACCTGAACTTCAAACAATATTATATAACGACAACAACAATGTCTCTGTTATCCATAGGTTTATCTATAACCCCATAAAGTAAGCAGAAACGGAGCTATTTCTCAGCGTGTGTTTATTCCAGCCGGCACGTTAATACACTGACACGCAACATCCGGGATCCCGTCATGCATTGCTTCCAAACTACGGCAAGTAGTAATGTCCCAAAAAAAAAAGTGACAGAGAATAGAACGAGAATGGACAACTCAACCCTAAACTCACTCCTTTCCTGCAAATTAAATTTCACAGATGCTGCCCATACCTATACAACAATGAGTAGAGTGTTATGTGTGTATATGTGTACAAACCCCGTTTCCATATGAGTTGGGAAATTGTGTTAGATGTAAATATAAACGGAACACAATGATTTGCAAGTCATTTCCAACCCATATTCAGTTGAATATGCTACAAAGACAACATATTTGATGTTCAAACTGATCAACATTTTGTTTTTGTTTTTGCAAATAATCATTAACTTTAGAATTTGATGCCAGCAACACGTGACAAAGAAGTTGGGAAAGGTGGCAATAAATACTGATAAAGTTGAGGAATGCTCATCAAACACTTATTTGGAACATCCCACAGGTGTGCATACTAATTGGGAACAGGTGGGTGCCATGATTGGGTATAAAAACAGCTTCCCAAGAAATGCTCAGTCTTTCACAAGAAAGGATGGGGTGAGGTACACCCCTTTGTCCACAACTGCTTTTGCAAATAGTCAAACAGTTTAAGAACAACGTTTCTCAAAGTGCAATTGCAAGAAATTTTGGGATTTCAACATCTACGGTCCATAATATCATCAAAAGGTTCAGAGAATCTGGAGAAATCACTCCACGTAAGCGGCATGGCCGGAAACCAACATTGAATGACCGTGACGTTCGATCCCTCAGACGGCGCTGTATCAAAAACCAACATCAATCACTAAAGGATATCACCACATGGGCTCAGGAACACTTCAGAAAACCACTGTCACTAAATACAGTTCATCGCTACATCTGCAAGTGCAAGTTAAAGCTCTACTATGCAAAGCGAAAGCCATTTATCAACAACATCCAGAAACGCCGCCATCTTCTCTGGGCCCGAGATCATCTAAGATGGACTGATGCAAAGTGGAAAAGTGTTCTGTGGTCTGACAAGTCCATATTTCAAATTGTTTTGGGAAATATTCAACATTGTGTCATCCGGACCAAAGGGGAAGCGAACTATCCAGACTGGTATCGACGCAAAGTACAAAAGCCAGCATCTGTGATGGTACGGGGGTGCATTAGTGACCAAGGCATGGGTAACTTACACATCTGTGAAAGCACCATTAATGCTGAAAGGTACATACAGGTTTTGGAACAACATATGCTGCCATCTAAGCGCCGTCTTTTTCATGGACGCCGCTGCTTATTTCAGCAAGACAATGCCAAGCCACATGCAGCACGTGTTACAACAGTGTGGCTTTGTAAAAAAAAAAGAGTGCGATAACTTTACCGGCCTGCCTGCAGTCCAGACCTGTCTCCCATCGAAAATGTGTGGCGCATTATGAAGCGTAAAATACGACAGCAGAGACCCCGGACTGTTGAACGACTGAAGCTCTACATAAAACAAGAATGGGAAAGAATTCCACTTTCAAAGCTTCAACAATTAGTTTCCTCAGTTCCCAAATGTTTTTTGAGTGTTGTTAAAAGAAAAGGTGATGTAACACAGTGGTGAACATGCCCTTTCCCAACTACTTGGGCACGTGTTGCAGCCATGAAATTCTAAGTTAAAGATTTTTTGCAACAAAAAAATAAAGTTTATGAGTTTGAACATTAAATATCTTGTCTTTGTAGTCAAGGGAGTAGGTTTGATTTTGAGATTGGTGGAGACACAAAAGTGCTCCAAGGCAGCACTCTGAAAGTTTAATTATTTTTTTTTTTACATTAGCAATCATAATTTCACGTCATGCAGATGTTATAGGGTAAAGCAACTAAAATGAAAGCAAAGGAGACAACTTCGAAGAGTTTTCATCTTTAATCTTTAGTGGAGGGCTGTAGTGCAACTGTGCATCATACTGCCAATTAACACAGCCTACTGTCCATCAACAACATTAGAAATACATTCATGCAATACAACATTCTAAATAATCATAAAAGAACTGTAATAGTCTTTTCCCCAACTTGTGTTTAAATCACTCACAATTTTTCCCTTCATCTACTTCTTTCCATTGCTGCTTTTGTACTGTGAATATGTTTGTCACTAATACTCAAATACAAGCAGATTAGCGTCCATTGGTTGTTCCTATTTGAAAGAGCCAAACACATGCCTCCGCCGGTCTGTAACAGAAATGAACTGCTGGCAGATTTCTCTCAGGTGAGTATTGTCCAGTTTTCCCTGATGGACATGGCACACAGCAAGATTGTTCAGTCTTACTTGTGTCATGGTGGTTCTAAGCCAGGGGCGCTCACACTTTTTCTGCAGGTGAGCTACTTTTCAATTGACCAAGTCGAGGAGATCTACCTCATTCCTATTTATAATTTAGATTTATTTATTTATGAAAGAGACATTTTTGTTAACAAGTTAATGGTGTTTAATGATAATACAAGCATCTTTAACACACATAGATTCCTTTCTTTCATGAAGACAAGAATATAAGTTGGTGTATTACCTGATTCTGATGACTTGCATTGATTGGAATTAGACAGTGGTGCTGATAACGTCCGCAATTTTCAAATGGAGGAAAAAAAAGTCCTCCTTTCTGTCCAATACCACATGAAAGTGGTTGGATTTGGCATCTCATTTGTCCAACTTGCATACTCGTTTTTAAACACTTTGTTATGAGAGTAGCATATGTGTGTGGCCCTTTAATGTCTGGCAGCAGGTGAGTGACGTCAGTGACTGTGCGGGTGGGCAAGCAAGTGAGAAAGGGCGGGGGAGAAATACATTGGCATCAAACTCAGTAGCTTGCTAGCTTGTGCGCGCTAGCTTTCTGAGACTCTTATTTTGTTAGCACAGGCAGGATGAAACAGGTCTTTTATGGTGAAGACAGGAACTGTGCTGTCAGTCTTTAGAGTTTTGACAGTAGGTACGGAGTCTCTAGAAATAAAATGTGTTTCTCTGCGTCCGCCCTGTTAGTGATTTTTTTCTTAAATATGAACTCGCAGCAGCCAGCGTCATCTCACAAGATCCCCGGGTGCCGAGAAAGTCAAACAACTGACGAAAGTGAAGTCTTGGTATGATTGATGATTGCTCATTTTTATGTCTATTTTTCAATGCCTGGCTTGAGATCGACTGACACACCCTCCGAGATCGACCAGTCGATCGCGATCGACGTAATGCCCACCCCTGTTCTAAGCCATGTTTTAAGTCTCCTTAAAAATGATAATCTAGTGAGGTTTTATTGTATTTCCACCACAAAATGTTGTTAATTTGTATTTTCAAACCGTTGCTCACTTCTACACAAATACATGAAACTAAAAAATAATTTAAAAAATAAAACGGAAAGGTGATATCCGGTGATCTGATTGGCTGTTAACTGTGGTTTAAATATTGTAAAGCCTTATCACAGCGTAGGCTATCACTCCGCCTCAGGCACGTATGACTGGTATGAATGGAAGTTGTTCTCATGTATCCATGACAACGGACTGTTGCAGTCCGTAGTAAAAGACATTTGATGCTTTTACGATGTTAAAAAACGGACTAAAGTAGTTGAATTCCCATGTTCAAGGTTAACGTTCACCTCCGGGAAGGGTTAACAATGGTAGAGGGGACTGAGCATTGACTTTCACCTGAAAAAAAACAGAGGAAAAGACGAGATGCAGTGCCGATTGTATTGTACCGTATGTCCCGGCAAGAAATCTGCGTTCAAAAGACTCCGGCTTATTAGTGATTCCTAGAGCCCAAAAAAAGTATGCGGGCTATAGAGCGTTTTCCGTTCGGGCTCCAGTACTCTGGAATGCCCTCAGTTCGAGATGCTACCTCAGTAGAAGCATTTAAGTCTCACCTTAAAACTCATCTGTATACTCTAGCCTTTAAATAGACCTCCTTTTTAGACCAGTTGATCTGCCGCTTCTTTTCTTTCTCCTATGTCCCCCCCTCCCTTGTGGAGGGGGTCCGGTCCGATGACCATGGATGAAGTACTGGCTGTCCAGAGTCGAGACCCAGGATGGACCGCTCGTCGGGACCCAGGATGGACCGCTCGCCTGTATCGGTTGGGGACATCTCTACGCTGCTGATCTGCCTCCGCTTCAGATGGTTTCCTGTGGACGGGACTCTCGCTGCTGTCTTGGATCCGCTTGAACTGAACTCTCGCGGCTGTGCTGGAGCCACTATGGATTGAACTTTCACAGTATCATGTTAGACCCGCTCGACATCCATTGCTTTCGGTCCCCTAGAGGGGGGGGGGTTGCCCACATCTGAGGTCCTCTCCAAGGTTTCTCATAGTCAGCATTGTCACTGACGTCCCACTGGATGTGAATTCTCCCTGCCCACTGGGTGTGAGTTTTCCTTGCCCTTTTGTGGGTTCTTCCGAGGATGTTGTAGTCGTAATGATTTGTGCAGTCCTTTGAGACATTTGTGATTTGGGGCTATATAAATAAACATTGATTGATTGATAATTTGGAGCTAACGTCTGGATAGGTTGGACTATTTTTCCCACAGTGAGGCTATTTTATTGGATAATATGTATTTCTGGTTGAATAAAACTACATTAAATTGATTGAGTATTCCTATTTCATATTGCCTTTATTGGTAACAGTTTTATAAAAGCAATATATCACTCCACTCCATGGTATATGCTCATTATAGCACTCTAAGGGGCGTGACTGGAGTGATATATTGTTGAATTATTCAATATTGTTAAGCCTCTATACACCCTTGAAGTAACTTACAGTTTGACTCCTAAAGAAGTCTCTTATATCCAGTTTTCTTTTCAATGACATCCTTCAAAACCTACAGCACACATGCACGTCCGGTCGCTAGCAACTAGCATGTAGGCTAGCTTTTACAAGCAGGAGTGACAGCGGGGACAGCCAATCACACGTAAGTTAGCTTGAAACTGGGAACCAATCAGGGAGCGATATTTAGGTTAGAGGCGGGACTTCTAGCAGAGACCGACATTTAACCCTTTCTGTGCCATAATCATAGACTAAACATTACGGGCAGCGCTTGTATTGATAGTGACTACACAGTAGCGGCTGGGTATTGGTAGGGATGTGTCCCTAGCGTCCCTACCCATTTCTACGCCCTTGTTTGTAGTGCATTCAATTGAATATGGGTTGAAAAGGAGTTGCAAATCATTGTATTCCCTTTATATTTACATCTAACACCATTTCCCTACTCATATGGACCATGACAGAGATCACCCCCCTGCGATCCTGAACGGGACAAGCGGTAGGAAACGGATGGATGGATGGGCAGGAGAGGGTATGCACATCTCTGCAGGGGCCGTAGCTCTTAAAAGAGCGCTGTTTTGCTTGAGGAGTGGAAAAAAAGAAGTAATTTCCTTATAAATACTTTCACACCCAAAGCCTGGCCGGTCTCGCCGTTGGCTTCGACTGGTGTCACTGAGGAGCTGTCGGAGCCCAATTAATTGAATCACGGCCGCCTTGACAAAAGTTATTCTTTCACTTACCCTTCTTCTTCTTCCGGAAGCCTTGCAGCCTATTCATCTCCTTTCGAGGCCGGGATGAAAATGTTTAAGATTTAGAATTATGGCAGCGCAGAATGAATGGGTTGCCGTGGACCGGCTGTAGAAAAGTTGGCTGTGAGGTTAAGGACCCCGCGTGAAAAGGAAAATCTTTTACCAGAACATACGAATTAAAGGTAGAAAACTATCAACTTTAAGTCAACTTGCACGGAGCACAGAAGAGAAGGTTCGTGCGGTTGGTGAAACAATTTTGAGCATTGATTATACAGAACCCAAAACCAGTTGCCACTTTGTGTAAATGGTAAATAAAAACACTTTCACTATGAAGCCACGCCTTTGTAACAGGTGACTTGCTGAAATAAGCAAGGGCGTCCATGATAACGTTGCTTGGGTGGCAACATATGTTGCTCCAAAACCTTTATGCACCTTTCAGGATTAATGGTGCCTTCACAGATGTGTAAGTTACCCATGCCTTGGCCACTTATACACCCCCATACCATCACAGATGCTGGCTTTTGAACTTTGCGCCTATAACATTCCGGATTGTTCTTGAGGGCACGACGTCCACAGTTTCCAAAAACAATTTGAAACCTGGGCTTATCAGACCACAGAGCACTTTTCCACTTTGCATCAGCCCATCTTAGATGAGCTCGGGCCCAGCAAAGCCAGCAGCGTTTCTGGGTGTTGTTGATAAATGGCTTTCACTTTGCATAGTAGAGTTTTAACTTGCACTTACAGATGTAGCGACCAACTGTAGTTACTTACAGTGGTTTTTCCGAAGTGTTCCTGAGCCCGTGTGGTGATATCCTCTACACACCGATGTCGCTAATTGATGCAGTACCACCTGAGCGAACTAAGGTCACGGGCATTCAATGTTGGTTTTCAGCTTTGCTGCTTACGTACAGTGATTACTCGAGATTCTCTGAAACTGTTGATGACATTACGGACCGTAGATGGTGAAATCCCCGAATCCCAGATGCTGGCTTTTGAACTTTGCGCCTATAACATTCCGGATGGTTCTTGAGGACACGACGTCCACAGTTTCCAAAAACCATTAGAAATGTGGACTCGTCAGACCACAGAACACTTTTCTACTTTGCATCAGTCCATCTTAGATGAGCTCTGGCCCAGCGAAGCCGGCAGCGTTTCTGGGTGTTGTTGATAAATGGCTTTCACTTTGCATAGTAGAGTTTTAATTTGCACTTACAGATGTAGCGACCAACTGTAGTTACTTACAGTGGTTTTCCAAAGTGTTCCTGAGCCCGTGTGGTGATATCATTTACAGACTGATTTTTTTATAATATCCACAGGTTGTGTTATGTGTGACCATATTTGTTCATTTTTGCACTGGGTGATTTTTATTTTTTTTTGCACCGTAACTAGGGAAGGTTGTTTGAATTGGGTCATATAAGTAAATAATGTACTTCCTTTAAATAGCACAAATAATGGTAGAGGTGCTTTTGTTGGCCACCAAATTGGTGACAAAATGGCAGTTTTGTGTTTTCTCATCATCCCTTGCAATGTATTTAAATGGGTGTCATTTAGGGTTTTTATGTTGATTGGAATGTTTTTTTTATAATATCCACAAAGTATAATGAATATGTTGTGTTATGTGTGACCATGTTTGTTGACTTTTTGCACTGGTGGATTTTTATTTATTTTTTTGCACCCTGATTAGGGAAGGTTGTTTGAAATGGGTCATGCAGTGTATATGTAATTGATGTACATCCTGTAAAAAACACAAATAACGGTAGAGGTGCTTTTGTTGGCCACTAGATTGGCGACAAAAATGGCAGTTTTGCATTTTTCCCATCATCCCTTGCAATGGATTTAAATGGGTCTCATTTAGGTTTTTTTTGTGTTGATTGGATGTTTTTTTTATAACATTCACAAAGTTCAATGAGCAGGTTGTGTTATGTGTGACCATGTTTGTTTAGTTTTTGCACTGGATGATTTTTTTGTTTTTGCACCGTGACTATGGAAGGTTGTATGGATTGGGTCATATAAGGAAATACTGTACTTAACTGGTAAGTTAATCCGAGGCTGAGTTGACTTGAAACTGTGTAATATTGCACTTTTTATATGTAGAAGAAAGGTTTTGTCATTTTATTTAATCTGAGCAACAGCTTGAGGCAATTTAATGTTGATGAACGTGGACCCCGACAAGTTGAAAAACTTATTGGGGTGTTACCATTTACTGGTCAATTATACGGAATATGTACTGTACTGTGCAATCTACTAATGCAAATCTCAATCAATCAATCAAAAAAAGCACTTTATATGTGGAAAGGTTTTCTTAAGGAAGCATTCTGAGCCTTATCTCATTTAGTTTTTATTTTATATATGTTATTTATGTATTAACCCTGGCAATGGACCCTGTGTGTATATGTATGTTATGCCATTGTTTACAATTTTGGTAAATAAATAACCCAAAAATTTATATTTTGTTGTTTTTTTACTGTACGGAAAATGAACCGAACCGTGACCTCTAAACCGAGGTATGTACCGAACCGGAATTGTTGTGTACCGTTACACCTCTAGTAATCATCCATTTTCTACAGCTTGTCCCTTTTGGGGTTACGGAAGGTGCTGGAGTCTATCTCAGCTGCAGACTACTGGATATTTATATATGACACGGGTGCATCGCTCCTGCTCAAATTGGTTTATTGAACTTGTACCGTCCTGCAGGCCATAGTTTAGACACCCCTGATTTATAACTGTTTTTCCCAATTTGTGCAACATTGTTTTATAAATGTTTCCGCAATGCCTTTCAAATATTTGGTACGCATGCAGATCCAAAATACACAACAGCAGGTACCACTAAGGTAAGAAAGGTTGGTTCCGCATAACAGGGCCCCTATCACACATGAGGCCCCATGTCAACACATGGGAAACTCGAGGAATATTCCAGCATTTTCTTGGTGTCGCTGCAGGGCTCCTGGGTGAAGCTAATCGTCAACTGCCTCGTTGCTCCGCCCCCAGACGGAAACACAAATTCGAAGCTTGTCGGGATGAAGACCAGGACGGACTGCGCACCATCGTGTGTGTCGACGGACGAAACCTGCATGTCAGCGAGCTCGCATCGATTAGCATCTAGTTTTCCTGTCGGAGTTTGTAAAAATCACATTAAAAAAAATGATCCCGCCAGGCCTATATTCATTTGAACATTTTGTCTTCATGTTTCATTGCCATATCGTTTTTCAAAGCGCTCCCCACCAGGAAAAATCCCAATCGCATGCAACGACTCCTCTGATACACTCGCATTGCTGCAGCACACAGCTTCACCGGCCCGAAATTTACAGCCCGTATTCACACCACGCATAAAACATATGCCTCGCCTCTCCACCTCAGTGTGTGTGTGTGTGTGTGTGCGTGTGTGTGCGCTTGTATCTCTACCCTTCTTGAGACATCAACAAGGAAAAGTACCATCCATGTGAGGACCGCTGAACAAGTTAGGACATAAATCAGGGTCCCAATACGGAAAACCACTGCATCTAATAGAGAGCCAAATACTAGAGTCCGTGAACATTGTTCCAAAGTCAGGATTTTTGGGAATGTGTCATTTGGTGAAATCTATCAAAATGAGGGTGGTCCCAAAAATGAGGTACTTTTTCAAATTGACTGTTATTTTTAAAAAGTGCTACCCCTCTGGTCAACATATGAAATAACAAGTGTGTGTAAGGAATTGAAATGCACCCCCTTAGGCCAAAATTCATAAAAAAATATATACATAAATATGTATATAGAGACATACTGTAATAATGTTGAGTAAATAATGAAGATTAAATAGAATTACAAACAAAAAATTAACTAAAAGCAATCTTTATCTCACAATGTGTCGACTTTTTTCTTATGAAATTGGGAACAATGTCTCATATTTGTTCTGTTTTTGTAATATTGCAAATTTTTCTCGTACAAGTATTACTTTATTTTATGTAAAAGTATTACTTTTTAATGCAAAATGGCGACATTTGTCATACAAAATTCTGACTCTTATGCCAATTTTTTTGTTGTTCTTGTAAAACAGTGATATTTTTTGAGTAAAATATTGACTTTTGATTGTAATTATAATATTGGAACCATTTTAAAGTTTCCTTGAGAGAGGTAATGGGTCCCATTTTAACAGTCTTTGGTGGTCAAACGCAGGAAATAATTTCGCCACACATTGGTGCTTTAACTCTAACTTTAAAATGGTCACTTTTGTCGAAAAAAAATACGACTTTTTCATAAAATTGCCAAAATGTGAAGCTTTTTATTTTAAAATTGCAACTGTTATTGAGTAAAATTCCGTCTTCTATCATAATATTGCACAAATGTTCAATTTTTCTTGTAAAATGTCAACTTGCATTGAGTAAAATGACAACTTTTATTATAATACTGCCAAAATTCCACGTTTTTGTTGTGAAATCGTGACGTTTTACTTGTAAAATTCCAACTCATTTTCCACAACAAGCTTTTTTATATTTGCATAGTATGTATGTATTATTAATGTTGTAAATACACATCTTTATATAGTAACAAATACAAGTGTGTGTGTGCGTGTGTGTGTGTGTGTGTCATTTGGTGAAATCTATCAAAATGAGGGTGGTCCCAAAAATGAGGTACTTTTTCAAATTGACTGTGTTATTTTTAAAAAGTGCTACCCCTCTGGTCAACATATGAAATAACAAGTGTGTGTAAGGAATTGAAATGCGCCCCCTTAGGCCAAAATTAATAAACAAATATATACATAAATATGTATATAGAGACATACTGTAATAATGTTGAGTAAATAATGAAGATTAAATAGAATTACAAACAAAAAATTAACCAAAAGCAATCTTTATCTCACAATGTGTCGACTTTTTTCTTATGAAATTAGGAACAATGTCTCATATTCGTTCTGTTTTTGTAATATTGCAAATTTTTCTCGGACAAGTATTACTTTTTTTATGTAAAAGTATTACTTTTTAATGCAAAATGGCGACATTGGTCATATAAAATTCTGACTCTTATGCCAATTTTTTGGTTGTTCTTGTAAAACAGTGATATTTTTTGAGTAAAATATTGACTTTTGATTGTAATTATAATATTGGAACCATTTTAAAGTTTCCTTGAGAGAGGTAATGGGTCCCATTTTAACAGTCTTTGGTGGTCAAACGCAGAAAATAATTTCGCCACACATTGGTGCTTTGACTTTAACTTTAAAATGGTGACTTATGTCAAAAAAAATGATGACGTTTTTTCATAAAATTGCCAAAATGTAAAGCTTTTTCTTGTAAAATTACGACCGGAATACAATGATTTGCAAATCCTTTTAAACCAAACATTCAATTGACTGCACTACAAAGACAACATATTTGATGTTCAAACTCATAAATAATAACTTAGAATTTCATGGCTGCAACACGTGCCAAAGTAGTTGGAAAAGGGCATGTTCACTACTGTGTTTCATCACCTTTTCTTTTAACAACACTCAATAAACGTTTGGGAACTGAGGAAACTAATTGTTGAAGCTTTGAAAGTGGAATTCTTTCCCATTCTTGTTTTATGTGGAGCTTCAGTCGTTCAACAGTCCGGGGTCTCCGCTGTCGTATTTTATGCTTCATAATGTGACACACATTTTCGATGGGAGACAGGTCTGGACTGCAGGCGGGCCGGTGAAGTTACCGCACTCTTTTTTTACAAAGCCACGCTGTTGTAACACGTGCTGAATGTGGCTTGGCATTGTCTTGCTGAAATAAGCAGGGGCGTCCATGAAAAAGACGGCGCTTAGATGGCAGCATATGTTGTTCCAAAACCTGTATGTACCTTTCAGCATTAATGGTGCCTTCACAGATGTGTAAGTTGCCCATGCCTTGGCCACTGATACACCCCCAGACGATCCCACATGCTGGCTTTTCATCTATGCGCCTAGAACAATCCGGATGCTTATTTTCCTCCTTGGTCCAGAGGACACAACGTCCGCAGTTTCCCCAAAAATATTGAAATGTGGACTCGTCAGACTACAGAACACTTTTCCAATTTGCATCAGTCCATCTTAGATGAGCTTAGGCCCAGCGAAGCCGGCGGCCTTTCTGGATGTTGTTGATAAATGGCTTTCGCTTTGCATAATAAAGATTTAACTTGCACTTACAGATGTAGCGACCAACTAGATTTAGTGACAGTGGCTTTTTCAAGATTTCCTGAGCCCATGTGGTGATATCCTTTAGAGATTGATGTCGGTTTTGGATACGTTGCCATGTGAGAGATTTAAGGTCACAGTCATTCAGTGTTGGTTTCCGGCCATGCCGCTTACGTGGAGGGATTTCTCCAGATCCTTTGAACCTTTTGAGGGTATTATGGACCGTAGATGTTGAAATCCCTAAATTTCTTGCAATTGCACTTTAGGAAACATTGTTCTTAAACTGTTTTGCATATTTTCTCACGCAGTAGTGGACAAAGGGGTGTACCTGCCCCATCCTTTCTTGTGAAAGACTGAGCGTTTTTTGGGAAGCTGTTTTTATACCCAATCATGGCACCCACCTGTTCCCAATTAGCCTGCACACCTGTGGGATGTTCCAAATAATAGTTTGATGAGCATTCCTCAATTGTATCAGTATTTGTTGTCACGTGTTGCTGGCATCAAATTGTAAAGTTAATGATTATTTAACAAAAAAAAAAAGTTTATCGGTTTAAACATCAAAAATGTTGTCTTTGTAGCATATTCAACTGAATATGGGCTGAAAATGATTTGCAAATCATTGCACGCCATTTATATTTACATCTAACACAATTTCCCAACTCATATGGAAATGGGGTTTGTATCTAGAAAAGGCAGACCTAGGTAGGTAGGCATTTTTCAGAGGTCTCAAGAATATAGGAAATACGAGAATTTGTGTGTGTGTGTGTGTGTGTGTGTGTGTGTGTGTGTGTGTGTGTGTGTGTGTGTGTGTGTGTGTGTGTGTGTGTGTGTGTGTGTGTGTGTGCAAGCAGGTAGGAGGACCATCTGCGGCGTAGATCACAGACAGATGTGCGAGGCCGCACCACCAGGCCAGATCACCTTACATAAATACTTTACCATGTGAGGGACTCATTTGGCCACATTAATTGACGGTAAACTGGCCCCGTAACGACGGGGCCCCCGCGCACCCGCATCACAGGTGGCTTCTTTCACTCACAGGAGCGACGAGTGGGTAGCCGCTGGTAACTGGACGCCGATCAAAAGGAAGATTGACATAAATAAAGAGCCTGCAGGAATGCATTGTGCAAACAAAATATGAGCCGGGCCCCCCAAACATTCCCTGGAGGGGAGGGCCGAGGAGGGGTCGGCGAGCGGGTGAGCAAGGGAGCGAGGGTGGGGGCGGTCCAGTACTCCCCCCCTTCTTCTTTATTCCCTCTTGTGCTGCTGTCTTTCATTTTCCAGCCTCGCCGTTCAAAGGCGTATTAAAAAACAAGAGCCGGTTTGTGCCAAAGTACCGGGAAGAAGAGGTGATAGATGCTCCGATTTTTTTTTCTGGGGGGGCGGGGGGTGGACGAGATGTGAAAACAGATGTTTGCAGGGCCTGCTGGGGTGGGTTTCACCCCTCCAGTGACAGTCTAATGTTCTGCCACCTTTTGTTGTCACTTCCAAACAGTACCAAAGCTTCTCCATGGCCACACTGATATTTAATCCCCGCTCAATGAACCTTTGATATGGTAGCCGTCACCCGTGGGCCCCTGAGGTTGGTGCACGCACACACACACACACACACACACACACACACTCACACACGCACACACACACACAAACACACACAACACTGCCCTGGGGAATTTCCGTGTGTCTTTTTGCTGTCTGTTTGTCTCCATTTAGGGCTTTAAATCTAGAGAGGAAAACAAAGTGGCATGGAAGCCATACACACACACACACACACACACACACACACATACGTAACACTACCATAAGAGGAGTTTACAGCTGGCACTGCACCATCAACCGGCGCTGGGACGTTTTTAGTTTTTTTCCTTCCAAAATAGGACCAAATACCACCGTCCGTGGAGCTGCAAAGGCATGCAGCAGAGCACGTGGGGCGGGAGGTCAAAAGATGGTGGTCCTCAAAATCCACACAAAGGACTCCGCAGTTTAAAAGCCTACTGAAATGAGATTTCCTTATGTAAACGGGGATAGCAGGTCCATTCTATGTGTCATACTTGATCATTTCGCGATATTGACGGAGCCAACGAGCCGACAGCGGTCCTGACCAAGATGGCGGCCAGGAGGCGGAGCATGCAGCAGAACGGAGAGGCGGGGCACGCCTGGAGCGACACTGCAGCCATCAGAGTCAGGTGCGTGGCAGAAGTAAGAGAGCAATCAACCGGCAACAAAGACCCCGAGATCGACCCTGAGCGAGATGAGCCCCCACAGCAGACGCAGCTACCGGCCACCGAAAGGTGCGCCGTGACGAGCAGGAAGAGCCAGCGCGCTAGAAAGTGGTGCAACCGACTGGCAAGAAGACGAGATGTTTATTGAAATAATAAACCTGAGTCAAACCTGTTATGATGCATCATGTATCGAGTGTCACAGCAACCCACACGATGACGGCTGGAGACTCGTCACACATATTTTTGCTGAAAGGATTGAGTAGAGAACATCGACGATAAAGTTCGCAACTTTTGGTCGCTAATAAAAAAGCCTTGCCTGTACCGGAAGTAGCAGACGATGTGCGCGTGACGTCACCGGTTGTAGGGCTCCTCACATCTGAACATTCTTTACAATAATAGCCTCAAACAGCAAGAGCTATTCGGACCGAGAAAGCAACGATTTCCCTATTAATTTGAGCGAGGGTGAAAGATTTGTGGATGAGGAAAGTTATACTGAAACACAAAAAAAAAAAAAAAAAAAGCGACAGCTCCGGGCGGCGGCAGTGTGAGCGTTTCAGATGTAATTAGACACATTTACTAGGATAATTCTGAAGACCACTTATCTGCTTAATGTTTTAATAGTGTTTTAGTGAGATTGTAAAGTCATACCTCAAAGTCGGATGGCTGGGGTGAACACTAGTGTCTCTCAGAGAGATCACAGCTGCCTTTTTTGACAGCTGCTGCATGAAGTCCCATAATCCACTGATGTCTCCGGTAAGAGTCGACTTGATATCACAATTTTACCGTCCAAAAACTTGCTGGTTGACATAAACAAACATGTTCGCATGACCGCTCTGTGTTAAAGCTTCACAACAAACAAAGAAACAGAGGCTGTGTCTTGGTTGCTAAAGGCAGCTGCAATCCACCGCTTTCCACCAACAGCATTCTAATTTTACGTCTCCATTATTAATTGAATTAATTGCAAAAGATTCAGCAACACAGATGTCCAAATTACTGTGTAATTATGCGATGAAAAGAGACGACTTTTAGCCGTAAGTGTTGCTGGGCTAATAGGTCCCCTCCAACCAATAACGTCACAAACACAAATCATCATACACGTCATCAAATTTAAAATTGTAATTTAGTAAACTAAAAAGGCCGTATTGGCATGTGTTGCAATGTTAATATTTCATCATTGATGTATAAACTATCAGACTGTGTGGTCGGTAGTAGTGGGTTTCAGTAGGCCTTTAAAAGAATTGCATTTAATTGCATTAAAACTCATCTGTATACTCTAGCTTTTAAATAGACCCCCCCTTTTAGAGCAGTTGATCTGCCGTTTCTTTTCTGTTCTGGCCCCCTCTCTTTCGTGGAGGGGGGGGGAGGGCACAGGTTCGGTGGCCACGGATGAAGTGCTGGCTGTCCAAAGCTGCTTGCCTATGTATCTGTTGGGGACATCTCTGCACTGCTGACCTATACCCGCTTGGGATGGTCTCCTGCTGGCCCCACTATGGACTGGGCTCGAACTATTATGTTAGATCCACTATGGACTGGACTCGCACTATTATGTTGGATCCACTATGGACTGGACTCGCACTATTATGTTAGATCCACTATGGACTGGACTCGCACTATTATGTTAGATGCACTATGGACTGGACTCTCACTACTATGTTGGATCCACTATGGACTGGACTCTCACAATATTATGTTGGATCCACTATGGACTGGACCCTCACTACTATGTTGGATCCACTATGGACTGGACTCTCACAATATTATGTTAGATCCACTATGGATTGGACTCTCACAATATTATGTTAGATCCACTATGGACTGGACTCTCACAATATTATGTTAGATCCACTATGGACTGGAGTCTCACAATAATGTTGCATCCACTATGGACAGGACAATCACTATTATGTTAGATCCACTATGGACTGGACTCTCACACTTTTAGGGTTAGATCCACTATGAACTGGACTCGCACTATTATGTTAGATCCACTATGGACTGGACTCTCACTACTATGTTGGATCCACTATGGACTGGACTCTCACAATATTATGTTGGATCCACTATGGACTGGACCCTCACTACTATGTTGGATCCACTATGGACTGGACTCTCACAATATTATGTTAGATCCACAATGGACTGGACTCTCACAATATTATGTTGGATCCACTATAGACTGGACTCTCACAATAATATGTTAAGTCCCCTATGGACTGGACTCTCACAATATTATGATAGATCCACTATGGACTGGACTCTCACTACTATGTTGGATCCACTATGGACAGGATTCTCACACTTTTATGTTAGATCCATTGTGGACTAGTCTCTCACAATATTATGTTAGATCCACTATGGACTGGACTCTCACTATTATGTTAGATCCACTATGGACTACACTCTCACAATATTATGTTAGATCAACTATGGACTGAACTCTCACAATATTATGATAGATCCACTATGGACTGGACTCTTACTACTATGTTGGATCCACTATGGACTGGACTCTCACTATTATGTTAGATCCACTATGGACTACACTCTCACAATATTATGTTATATCAACTATGGACTGAACTCTCACAGTAGTATGATAGATCCACTATGGACTGGACTCTCACTACTATGTTGGATCCACTATGGACTGGATTCTCACACTTTTATGTTAAATCCACTATGGACTGGACTCTCACAATATTATGTTAGATCCACTATGGACTGGACTCTCACAATATTAGGTTAGATCCACTAAGGACTAGACTCTCACTATTATGTTGGATCCACTATTGACTGGATTTTCACATGTTTATTTTAGATCTGTTATGGACTGGACTCTCACTATAATGTTAGATCCACTATGGACTGGACTTTCACAATATTATGTTAGATCCCCTATGGACTGGACTCTCACAATATTATGATAGATCCACTATGGACCGGATTCTCACACTTTTATGTTGGATCCATTATGGACTGGACTCTCACAACATTATGTTAGATCCACTATGGACTGGACTCTCACAATAATATGTTAGATCCCCTATGGACTGGACTCTCACAATATTATGATAGATCCACTATGGACTGGACTCTCACTACTATGTTGGATCCACTATGGACAGGATTCTCACACTTTCATGTTAGATCCATTATGGACTGGACTCTCACAATATTATGTTAGAACCACTATGGACTGGACTCTCAAAATATTATGTTAGATCCACTATGGACTAGACTCTCACAATATTATGTTAGATCCACTATGGACTGGACTCTCACTACTATTTTGGATCCACTATGGACAGGATTCTCACACTTTTATGTTATATCCATAATGGACTGGACTCTCACAATATTATGTTAGATCCACTATGGACTGGACTCTCACTATTATGTTAGATCCACTATGGACTACACTCTCACAATATTATGTTAGATCCACTATGGACTGGACTCTCACAATATTATGTTAGATCCACTATGGACTGGACTCTCACTACTATGTTGGATCCACTATGGACTGGACTCTCACAATATTATGTTAGATCCACTATGGACTGGACTCTCACAATATTATGTTAGAACCACTATGGACTGGACTCTCAAAGTATTATGTTAGATCCACTATGGATTAGACTCTCACAATATTATGTTAGATCCACTATGGACTGGACTCTCACAATATTATGTTAGATCCACTACGGACTAGATTCTCACTATTATGTTGGATCCACTATAGACTGGATTTTCACATTTTTATATTAGATCTGCTATGGACTGGACTCTCACTATAATGTTAGATCCACTATGGACTGGACTCTCAAGAGTGTTATGTTAGATCCACTATGGACTGGACTCTCACTATTATGTCAGATCCACTACGGACTAGACTTTCACACTACTATGTTGTATCCACTATGGACTGGATTTTCACATTTTTATATATCAGATCCACTATGGACTGGACTCTCACAATATTATGTTAGATCCACTATGGACTGGACTCTCACAAAATAATGTTAGAACCACTATGGACTTGACTCTCACTATATATAAAAAAAATGTTTATCAGTTTGAATATCAAATATGTTGTCTTTGTAGCATATTCAACTGAATATGGGTTGAAAAGTATTTGCAAATCATTGTATTCTGTTTATATTTACTTCTAACACAATTTCCCAACTCATATGGAAACGGGGTTTGTATTTCCTCATCAAAAACTGATGCCTAAACACCACTTCATTGAGCACTATGCAGAAATGATCAAATGTTTTGGACCTCCAGTCTCATTATGGACTATGAGATTGGAGGCCAAGCATGGTTTTTTCAAGCAGGCTGTTAGGAACATCCAAAACTTCAGAAACATAGCTGGCTCTTTAGCTTGTCAACATCAGCTAATGATTGCATATAGAATGCTTTGTCCCGATGATGAAAATCACGCGGATGTTACTCATGTGACAGAAGTGCCGTTTGATGTCCTTAAAGACGATGTTGTGGGGGGAAAAAAGGATGACTCCTTTGAAGATTTTGGCGTCATCATTGAAAGGGGCACTGTCCTGCAGGATCTTGGACATGTGGCGACCGGCCGGGTGTAGTTTGGGGTAATTTACTGCCCCAATCTGAGCTAACCAAAGCCACAATTTAAAAAACATATATTTTTACGGAGATAAAAAAGACGGATTTCCAACTATAGACGGAAAAAAAATCACATGCATGTGTACTAGAGATGCGCGGTTTGGTCTCATCCGCGGAGTCCGCAGATAAATCGCGGGTCGGGCGGGTGACATGACCGTGCGTCGGTAGGGTGGGCGGGGTTGGGAGCGCGGGGGTGTAAAATATATTCAGGATATCTCATGGATGCAAAGGATTCTAGGTATTTGTTGTGTTGCGTTTATATTGTATTGCGTGAGGATGTTCTCCCGAAATGTGTTTGTCATTCTTGTTTGGTGTGGCTTCACAGCATGGCGCATATTAGTAAGAGTGTTAAAATTGTTTATATCACAACCATCAGTGTACTCTGTATCACCCAGTATGCCTTTCAATCTTGTACGTGTGATTGCGGAAGCTGCACACAACATGTTGCTGGACTAACACTTGGTTTGTACATGTTGTTGAAGGTGTCAAAGGCAATGGCTTCACAGCACTCCCTTATTCTTGTCATCAGGATGAACACCATTGGATAGTTGCGAGAACGTTAGCGGCTCCCATTGTCTTCTTTACTCTGTGAAACGGGTTTAAATAGCTCTTTGAGTGGTAAAGGTGGTTGACCTCTGATATATTTCAACGGGCGGGTGGCGGGCGGTTGCGTTTCTGATAAAATGTTGGTTCGGGTGGACGGCGGGTGGATGACGACTTTGGTGATGTGGTTGCGGATGATATAATTGCCTATCCGCGCATCTCTACTGTGTACAGATCTACTTTGGAAAAGAAGTGTTGGGTACTTCTCCTGGTGCCTTATTTGTATTTGTCACGCCTATGGATTATGTTTGGTTTTGGTCATGTTATGTTTTGTTTTTTGGACACTCAGTTATGTTTTGCACTTCCTGGTTTGTTTTCGTCTCCATGCCAACTCATTGATTTTCACCGTGCCCTCAAGTCACGCCCCTGTCCTCAGACCTCACACCTGTTTGCAATGATCACTGCTAGTATTTTAGCCACAGTTGCCTGATAGTTCAGTCTGGCAACTTTACCTTACCTACCGATGTACCTACACATCCCCTATTCATCTGCTTCATGCCTTTGCTGTTCGTTTTTGTCCACGCCAAGTGAGTTTTGTATTTATGCCTCAGTGCAAGTTTAGTTTTTTCATGCCAAAGTGCAAGTGTATTTGTTTCATGTTTGTAGTTTGTAGCTGTATGCTAGTCTTTTGTTTTTTCATTAGCCAAGTTTGTTTTCCGCCCTCGTGCGCGCCCTTTGTTTGCTTTTTTGTGTAGTTTTGTTAGAATATTAATAAATATGTACTCACGTTCACGCCTGGCTCGTGCCAATCATCCTTTGCCTTGGAAAAACAAAATATCCCATAGCCCAAGTCCATGTTTGACAGTATTTGACTTTATTAAATGTTTGGGTAGAGTTTTATTAAACAAAACCCGTTTTTTTTAAATAATATACAAATGCTTCAGAGTTGTCTATTTTATGGAGGAGTGGAGTTAATCACAGAAGTGGCATCCAATGTTAATTAAAAAAAAAAGGATTGATTTTGAACGGAAAATCGATTATGGATCGAATTATTAGGCCCACAAATTTAATCGTTTTTCAACCTTTGTTGAGCTAAGGCATATTTTTTTCATTGAAAAAAAAATCAAGGGGCACACCACCAGCAGAACGTGTTGAAAACGAAACTCAATAGGCTATATGAACATTTTAAAGTCCAACCATTTTCTTCCGCTTATCCGAGGTCTGGTCGCGGGGGCAGCAGCCTAAGCAGATAAGCCCGGACTTTCCTCTTCCCAGCCACTTCGTCCAGCTCCTCCCAGACATCATTTTTTTCAATGCAAAAAATGTGCCTTTGCTCAAAAAAGGTGGAAAAACACTGATCTACATTAACAATATGATTTGTCTGAGTCGCTGAACAAGACAGGTTGGAAAAATACAAAATAAAATTAAAAAATAATAATAATAATAAATAAATATATATATATATATATATCCATCCATCCATCCATCCATCTTCTTCCGCTTATCCGAGGTCGGGTCGCGGGGGCAACAGCCTAAGCAGGGAAGCCCAGACTTCCCTCTCCCCAGCTACGTCGTCTAGCTCTTCCTGGGGGATCCCGAGGCGTTCCCAGGCCATCCGGGAGACATAGTCTTCCCAACGTGTCCTGGGTCTTCCTCGTGGCCTCCTACCGGTTGCCCGAAACACCTCCCTAGGGAGGCGTTCGGGTGGCATCCTGACCAGATGTCCGAACCACCTCATCTGGCTCCTCTCGATGTGAAAGAGCAGCGGCTTTACTTTGAGTTCCTCCCGGATGGCAGAGCTTCTCACCCTATCTCTAAGGGAGAGCCCCGCCACCCGGCGGAGGAAACTCATTTCGGCCGCTTGTACCCGTGATCTTATTCTTTTGGTCACGACCCAAAGCTCATGACCATAGGTGAGGATGGGAACGTAGATCGACCGGTAAATTGAGAGCTTTGCATTCCGGTTCAGCTCCTTCTTCACCACAACGGATCGGTACAACGTCCGCATTACTGAAGACGCCGCACCGATCCGCCTGTCGATCTCATGATCCACTCTTCCCTCACTCGTGAACAAGACTCCTAGGTACTTGAACTCCTCCACTTGGGTATAGGGTCTCCTCCCCAACCCGGAGATGGCATTCCACCCTTTTCCAGGCGAGAAACATGAACTCGGACTTGGAGGTGCTGATTCTCATTCCGGTAACTTCACACTTGGCTGCGAACCGATCCAGTGAGAGCTGAAGATCCCGGTCAGATGAAGCCATCAGGACCACATCATCTGCAAAAAGCAGAGACCTAATCCTGCAGTCACCAAACCGGAACCCCTCAACGCCTTGACTGCGCCTAAAAATTCTGTCCATATAATTTATGAACAGAATCGGTGACAAAGGACAGCCTTGGCGGAGTCCAACCCTCACTGGAAATGTGTTCAACTTACTGCCGGCAATGCGGACCAAGGTCTGGCACTGATCGTACAGGGAGCGGACCGCCACAATAAGACAGTCCGATACCCCATACTCTCTGAGCACTCCCCACAGGACTTCCCGAGGGACACGGTCAAATGCGTTCTTCAAGTCCACAAAGCACATGTAGACTGGTTGGGCAAACTCCCGTGCATCCTCAAGAACCCTGCCGAGAGTATAGAGCTGGTCCACAGTTCCACGACCAGGACGAAAACCACACTGTTCCTCCTGAATCCGAGGTTCGACTATCCGGCGTAGCCTCCTCTCCAGTACACCTGAATAAACCTTACTGGGAAGGCTGAGGAGTGTGATCCCACGATAGTTGGAACACACCCTCCGGTCCCCCTTCTTAAAGAAAGGAACCACCACCCCGGTCTGCCAATCCAGAGGTACCACCCCCGATGTCCACGCGATGCTGCAGAGTCTTGTCAACCAAGACAGCCCCACAGCATCCAGATATATATATATGTATATATATATATATATATATATATATATATATATATATATATATATATACATATATGTGTGTGTGTGGGGAAAAAATCACAAGACTACTTCATCTCTACAGAACTGTTTCATGAGGGGTTCCCTCAATCATTAGGAGATGATTGAGGGAACCCTCATGAAACAGTTCTGTAGAGATGAAGTAGTCTTGTGATTTTTTCCCCACACATACATATATTGCGCTCTACCACGGTATCGAGCACTATTCTCTGGATAATCTAAATAAGACACATATATATATATATATATATATATATATATATATATATATATATATATATATATATATATATATATATATATATATATATATATATATACACATATATATATATATATATAATTATTTATTTATTTTTTTAAATCGATTAAAAATCATTACAACTAGGAATCGCATTAATATGAAAATCAATTTTTTGACACCCCTAGTATACACCCTTATTTCTATTATTGGTATCATTAAGTAACTGACAGAAGCTGCGATCATACATTTTTTTTAAATACAGTAAAATCTGGAGATTTTACTCATGTATAAAAGTATTTCATGGGAAACTGGGGGCTGTACCATCAAAAAGCCATACTTCGGACTTATTAACAGATCAAATCAAATCAACTTGATCTATAAAGCACATTTGAAATTTACCACAGGTTAAAAGATAATACGAGAACCGAGCAAACAACACAACACAAACAGAACATGATAAAAAATAAATACATAAAATATAAAAATACAAAAACAGGTTCACAGCAGGTGTATAATGGAGCGCCATTGCAGGATGGGTATCACTGTTAAAAGCCAAGGAATAAAAGTATGTTTTTAAGAGAGATGTAAAAACAGGAAGAGAGGAGGCTTGTCTAACACTCAGAGGTAGGTCGTTCCAGAGGTGGGTAGAGTAGCCAGAAATTGTACTCAAGTAAGAGTACTGTTACTTTAGAGATGTATTACTCAAGTAAAAGTAATGAGTAGTCACCCAAATATTTACTTGAGTAAAAGTAAAAAGTATGTTGTGAAAAAACTACTCAAGTACTGAGTAACTGATCAATCAATCAATGTTTACTTATATAGCCCTAAATCACTAGTGTCTCAAAGGGCTGCACAAACCACTACGACATCCTCGGTAGGCCCACATAAGGGCAAGGAAAACTCACACCCAGTGGGATGTCGGTGACAATGATGACTATGAGAACCTTGGAGAGGAGGAAAGCAATGGATGTCGAGCGGGTCCAACATGATACTGTGAAAGTTCAATCCATAATGGATCCAACACAGACGCGAGAGTCCAGTCCAAAGCGGATCCAACACAGCAGCGAGAGTCCCGTTCACAGCGGAGCCAGCAGGAAACCATCCCAAGCGGAGGCGGATCAGCAGCGCAGAGATGTCCCCAGCCGATACACAGGCGAGCAGTACATGGCCACCGGATCGGACCGGACTCCCTCCACAAAGGAGAGTGGGACATAGAAGAAAAAGAAAAGAAACGGCAGATCAACTGGTCTAAAAAGGGAGTCTATTTAAAGGCTAGAGTATACAAATGAGTTTTAAGGTGAGACTTAAATGCTTCTACTGAGGTGGCATCTCAAACTGTTACCGGGAGGGCATTCCAGAGTACTGGAGCCCGAAATGAAAACCTCTACAGCCCGCAGACTTTTTTTCGGGCTTTGGGGATCACTAATAAGCCGGAGTCCTTTGAACGCAGATTTCTTGCCGGGGCATACGGTACAATACAATCGGCAAGATAGGATGGAGCTAGACCGTGTAGTATTTTATACGTAAGTAGTAAAACCTTAAAGTCACATCTTAAGTGCACAGGAAGCCAGTGCAGGTGAGCCAGTACAGGCGTAATGTGATCAAACTTTCTTGTTCTTGTCAAAAGTCTAGCAGCCGCATTTTGTACCAACTGTAATCTTTTAATGCTAGACATGGGGAGACCCGAAAATAATACGTTACAGTAGTCGAGGCGAGACGTAACAAACGCATGGATAATGATCTCAGCGTCTATAGTGGACAGAATGGAGCGAATTTTAGCGATATTACGGAGATGAAAGAAGGCCGTTTTAGTAACGCTTTTAATGTGTGACGAGTAACATGTTCGTTTAAAGATGACGGCAAAAAGTAATGCACAAAAACAGCAATGAACAAATTCACAGCCAGGAATATCTCTTAAGCAACTAAAACAATAATATACATTAAATAATATATATTTGGTTTTACACTGTATCGAAAAAAAAATTTGAAAATGAATTTTACCTTTGCAAGCTCATTATACTATTGGCTAAGTTTTATATTCATAAATGTAAGTTTCTCATTACCCGACCTGTTTTTTCTACCTTTAAAAAAGATTTAGAACTCTACATTAAAACACTCTACCTCTAACAACCAAAAAGCTGTGAAAACGATGATGCTGTGTTCCAAATTTAAGTTATTTACTGAGATGAGCTAGCCTATGGCTTTGCACTTTGTTTACTTTATATATATATATATATTTTTTTTTTGCATTCTATTTTAGTTACTTTGAATTTACAACCTCCTGGCACTGTTTTGTACTGTTTTTGTACTTACTTTGATTATTATTTTCAACTGTTTGTGAATGTTGAAATTTATAAATGAAGGTTTATATTAAAAAAAATGCGTGCATTTAATCTTGTGACCGCCTGGCTCTGTTTGATTGGTGAAACGGAGCCAAAAGTCCCCAGTGACTGCATTTGATTGGTGAAACGGAGTCAAACGTCACCAGTGACTGCATTTGATTGGTGAAACGGAATCAAACGTCACCAGTGACTGCATTTAATTGGTGAAACGGAGTCAAACGTCACCAGTGACTGCATTTGATTGGTGAAACGCAGGCATGTGATAGATCCTACTTTGAAGGTCTGTCTGACAAAACAAAACAAAACGTGCATTAACAGATCGATAAAAATTAGTAGTGAGTAGCGAGCTGAATGTAGATAAATGGAGCGGAGTAAAAGTAGCGTTTCTTCTCTATAAATATACTCAAGTAAAAGTAAAAGTATGTTGCATTAAAACTACTCTTAGAAGTACAATTTATCCCAAAAGTTACTCAAGTAGATGTAACGGAGTACTACCCACCTCTGCTTATTAATAGTGCAAAAAGTTGCTGTCATTCTGCCTACTACCTAACTAACACGCAGACGTTTCGAAAATCAGCCACCAACACAACATGGAAGTTGAAGTAGTTTTTAGTTTTATAGTCGCACAATCCCGAACTGCAGAGAAGAAGGGAGAGATAAAAAAACAAAACTGACTTCAGGTCTGCAGGGATGACACCGTCAGTCGACACACCCCGCCTGTTCACCCGCAAATCTGTTTTATTTGTGCCGTGCACTGTGTGTGTGTGTGTGTGTGTGTGTGTGTGTGTGTGTGTGTGTGTGTGTGTGTGTGTGTGTGTGTGTGTGTGTGTGTGTGTGTGTGTGTGTGTGTGCGCGCCTGGAGCAAGGTATAGCATCCCTTCCGGAAAGGGTGAAAATACCCTCAGGTGGCGTTAGGGGTCTTAAGGGGCATGTGGGTAAATAACTCTAGGGGGAAACCCTTCAGCTTCCCCCAAAAATATATTTATTGTGCAATGTCCCCCAGGTATGACAAAGTACTGGGGGCCAACCTTAGAAATAATTGAAATATATTATAACATTAAAGTCATAAAATAAAAGTGTATTTATTCAATGATGTATTAGCGGATGAATACTGTTTATTTTAGGTGCTGCTGGTTTCAGACTGCATGGGAAGTTTGACATTCACTCAATGTATTCTTGTTAAAAAAAATTAAAAAAAATCTTCATTATGATACGTCGTACACTACAAACTGCATTTGGCTATGAAATACTTTCCTTGTTGATAATTCGGTACCATTGTGTAAATGGTAAATAAAAACAGAATACAGTGATTTGTAAATCCTTTTCAACCTATATCCAATTTAATAGACTGCAAAGACAATATATTCAATGTTCAAACCGAGAAAGGTTTTTTTTGTTGTTGCAAATGATCATTGTGGAGGGGGGCGTGGTCTGCGGGCCTGCCGCCGAGCGGGGTATATAAGGACCGGTCTCGAAGTCACCGGCGGGTGAGTAGATTGCCCAGCTGGGAATTGTTATCTAATCACCTGTCGCCCTTAGTAGCAGCAACCGGGATGAGAGACGTGGGGGGAGTTGCTGTTGGGCAGAGGATGAGAGCGAGAGACATTTTGCAGGAAAGCAAAACCCCACTGTTTGTGAAAAAAAAAGACTTGTTACGCAGACTACCGGCCCCGCGAGAGTATCTTTGTGATCAGAAGGACCCACAGGAGGGCAAACTCCACAATCATTAACTTAGAATTTAATGGCAGCAACACATTGCAAAAAAGTTACATGGTCTTTCCTTTTAACAATACTCATAAACGTTTGGGAACTGAGGAGACACATTTTTGAGACTTTTCAGGTGGAATCCTTCTTGCTTGATGTACAGCTTACGTTGTTCAACAGTCCGGCGTCTCTGTTGTGGTACTTTAGGCTTCATAATGCGTCACACATTTTTAATGGGAGACAGGTCTGGACTACAGGCAGGCCAGTCTAGTACCCGCACTCTTTTACTATGAATCCACCCTGCTTGGCATTGTCTTGCTGAAATAAGCAGGGGCATCCATGATACCGTTGCTTGGATGGCAACATATGTTGCTCCAAAACCTGTATGTACTTTTAAGCATTAATGGTGTCTTCACAGATGTGCAAGTTACCCATGCCTTGGGCACTAATACACCCCCTTACCATCACAGATGCTGGCTTTTCAACTTTGCGCCGATAACAATCCGGATGGTACGTTTCCTCCTACTTCCGGAGGACACAAAGCCCACAGTTTCCAAAATAATTTAAAACCTGGACTCATCAACCCACAGAACACTTTTCCACTTTGCATCAATCCATCTTAGATGAGCTCGGGCCCAGCAAAGCTGGGAGCCTTTCCGGGTGTTGTTGATATACGGCTTTTGCTTTGCATACCTGAGTTTTAACTTGCACTTACAGATGTAGCGACCAATTGTGGTTTCTGACAGTGGTTTTCCGTAGTGTTCCAGAGCCTGTGTGGTGAAATCCTTTACACACTGATGTCACTTTTTGATGTAGTACCTCCTGAGGGGTCAAAGGTCACGGGCATTTAATGTTAGTTTTCAGCTTTGCTGCTTACATGCAGTGATTTCTCGAGATGCTCTGAAACTTTTCATGAAATTACAAACCCTATATGGCAAATGACTGTGCAGAAAGTCTTTGCAGTATGCGCTTAAGCATCCGCTGACCCCTCTCTGTCAGATTACGTGGCCTACCACTTGGTGGCTGAGTTGCTGTTGTTCCCAAACTCTTCGCTTTTCTTATAATAAAGTTGACTGGCAACGTCCATCTGATTGCCAGATAGAAAAGCGTGACTCATTGCTCCAGAGAAGGCGTATCCACTGCTCTAGAGTCCAATGGCGACGTGCTTTAAACCACTGCATCCCACGCTTTGCATTGGACTTGGTGATGTATGGCTTAGATTCATCTGCCCTGCCATGGAAACCCATTTCATGAAGCTCTCTGTGTACTGTACGTGGGCTAATTGGAAGGTCACATGAAGTTTGGAGCTCTATAGCAACTGACTATGCAGAAAGTCTTTGCAGTATGGGCTTCAGCATCCGCGGACCCCTCTCTGTCAGTTTACGTGGCCTACAACTTGGTGGCTGAGTTGCTGTTGTTCCCAAACTCTTTGTGTTTCTTATAATAAAGTTGACTGGCAACGTCCATCTGATTGCCAGATAGAAAACTGTGGCCATCAGTCCAGAGAAGGAATTTCCACTGCTCTATAGTCCAGTGGCAATGTGCTTTAAACCACTGCATCCCACGCTTTGCATTGGACTTGGTGATGTATGTCTTAGATTCATCTGCCCTGCCATGGAACCCCATTTCATGAAGCTCTCTGCGTACTGTACGTGGGTTAATTGGAAGGTCACAGGATGTTTGGAGCTCTGTAGCAACTGACTATGCAGGAAGGCTCTGCAGTATAGGCTTTAGCATCCGCTGACCCCTCTCTGTCAGTTTACGTGGCCTACCACTTGGGTGGCTGAGTTGCTGTTGTTCCCGAAATCTTTGGTTTTCTTATAAAAAAGTTGACTGGCAACGTCTATCAGATTGCCAGATAGAACAATGTGACTCATCAGTCCAGAGAAGGCATTTCCACTGCTCTAGAGTCCAGTGGCGACATGCTTTACACCACTGCATCCGACGCTTTGCATTGAACTTGGTGATGTATGGCTTGGATGCAGCTTCCCGGCCATGGAAACCCATTCCATGAAGCTCTCTGCGTATTGTACGTGGGCTAATTGGAAGGTCACATGAAGTTTGGAGTTCTGTAGCAATTGACTGTGCAGAAAGTCTTTGCAGTATAGGCTTCAACCGCTGACCCCTCTCTGTCAGTTTACGTGGGCCGAGTTGCTGTTGTTCCCAAACTCTTCGCTTTTGTTATAATAAAGTTGACTGGAGACGTCCATCTGATTGCCAGATAGAATAGCGTGACTCATTGCTCCAGAGAAGGCGTATCCACTGCTCTAGAGTCCAATGGCGACGTGCTTTAAACCACTGCATCCCACGCTTTGCATTGGACTTGGTGATGTATGGCTTAGATTCATCTGCCCTGCCATGGAAACCCATTTCATGAAGCTCTCTGCGTACTGTACGTGGGTTAATTGGAAGGTCACAGGAAGTTTGGAGCTCTGTAGCAACTGACTATGCAGGAAGGCTCTGCAGTATAGGCTTTAGCATCCGCTGACCCCTCTCTGTCAGTTTACGTGGCCTACCACTTGGGTGGCTGAGTTGCTGTTGTTCCCAAAATCTTCGCTTTTCTTATAAAAAAGTTGACTGGCAACGTCCATCTGATTGCCAGATAGAACAATGTGACTCATCAGTCCAGAGAAGGCATTTCCACTGCTCTAGAGTCCAGTGGCGACATGCTTTACACCACTGCATCCGACGCTTTGCATTGAACTTGGTGATGTATGGCTTAGATGCAGCTTCCCGGCCATGGAAACCCATTCCATGAAGCTCTCTGCGTACTGTACGTGGGCTAATTGGAAGGTCACATGAAGTTTGGAGCTCTGTAGCAACTGACTATGCAGAAAGTCTTTGCAGTATGCACTTTAGTATCCGCTGACCCCTCTCTGTCAGTTTACGTGGCCTGGCTGAGTTGCTGTTGTTCCCAAACTTTCTGCGTTTACTATAATAAAGTTGACTTTGGAATATTTAGGAGCGAGGAAATTTCACGACTGGATTTGTTGCACAGGCGGAAATCACTGCGAGCGGCCCATTCTTTCACAAATGTTTGTAGAAACAGTCTCCATGTCTAAGTGCTTGATTTTATACCCCGGGCCAAGTGATTAAGGCACCTGATTGTCATCATAAAAATGGGTGGCCAAATACTTTTGGCCATATAGCGAATGTGCAAAGAAAACCTCACCTTATTGTCTGCATGGAGAAAAAAAAATAGCTTTTTTGATGGAGAACGAGGCGGCAAAAAGCAAGGAAAGTTTTGGGAGGAGAGGAAAGAAAAACAAGGAAAGGTAAATCTAATTACAGAGGCCAGATATGGCAGCGTCGTCAGTTAACACTGAGACAATAAACACAACTTATGCAAGCATGCTGTTTCTGTTCATGTGTGTGTGTGTGTGTAGGCACCGGAGGAGGGCAAAAGGGAAAGACGAGCTTGTGTTTGTTTGTACGTGACTTTTTCTCAGGCCCCTAACGCTGGCATTCCGGGGCCGCGCAAACACACACAAACGTTGACATTTCATCATCGGACAGGTCAGATCTCAGCACACGCCCCGTGTGCTAACTTACAGAATGCTGTTGCACAAAAGCCCCCTAAAGAAAGGATCCGCATCCCTGGTAATAAAGCACACCGGTCTCGGTGAGACTCGGTGGATTGAGGTGTATTACCCACACCTATTGGACCTTGTGTCACCAATGACATTCACAGAGTGTCTGGAGCTCACTTTGTCAACATATACGCATTATCCATGTGTTTGTTACGCCTCGTCTCGATTACTGTAACGTATTATTTTCAGGTCTCCCCATGTCTAGCATTAAACGATTACAGTTGGTACAAAATGCTGCTGCTAGACTTGACAAGAACAAGAAAGTTTGATCATATTACCGTAGTCGATAAGGTTATTCTTTTTCTCTATCTTCTTGTTAAGGGGCATTCATCCTCCACTGTTGCCATTTCTAATAAAAAGTAGTGTAAAGTTCTTACTTAAATCTGTCAGTAAACTCGCCATGAAAACGCTAAAACATACCGGTGTTGTGAGTTTACATTATTCACCCGAGGAACTTTAGTTATCAGAGAGTTCGGGTCAGACGTTTTTTTTCCACGGGACACATTTCCGGCGTTGTTGTTGCATTATTGAGTCCCGGATGAGGAGATGATGCTCCGTTATTGGTTGAAGTAAAGTCTGAATGTCAGTAAAACAAGTTAGCTCCATCTTTTGACACTTCTTTCACTCCCAATCCAATCCACTTTATTTATATAGCACATTTAAACAACAAAAACGTTTCAATAATTCAAATATTACCCTTAGCTCCACCAATGACTGAATAAAAACAACAAATAAATAAATATAAAACCAATAATGTCAAGACTTTGACTTTGGTGCGGTTTGTTTTCCCGTGGAGCAAATCAACTGGACCAGACATGGCGTGAAGGTACTGGCATCTTTTAATCTTAATTCAAAAACAGGAACAAACAAAAGGCACTCTCAGCGGAGGTATAAAACTTGGCAAAAAAAACAAAAAATATTACTATAATGTAAACTGTGGACATAAAACAAATCTTGCAAACTGTGGCATGAATAACGAAAACTTACTTGAAACGAGAAAAAGAGCATGAAAAAGCGCAGCATGGATCATCAGCATGGGTAACAAGGGTGTGTAGAGGGAGATGTCGCCAGGCTGACTGCCTGGCACCTACAGGCTTAAACAGTGCTGTGATTATTGACAGGTGCGTGTGTCCAAACAAATGAGCCAGGTGAAACTAATGATGGTCATGGAAACTAAAACGAACCAGGGTGTGCAAAAACAGGAACTAATGGAGGCAAAAACAAAACAGAACATAACTAACATGATCACAAAGACAGGACAAATATAAAAACAATATAAAAATGAATATAATTAAAACATTGAGGACAACAGAGGACCACACAACTCAGGTAGTGTTAAAAGGCAAAGAATTAAAATGGGTCTTAGGACGAGACTTAAAATACTGCACTGTGGGAGCAGTTCTAACATGCAGTGGCAGAGTGTTCCAGAGCTTAGGGCCGACCCCAGAGATGGCCCCTGTCTCCCATGGTTTTAGGTCTGGTCTTGGGCACCACGAGCTGGAGCTGGCTCTCGGACCTCAGGAGTGTAAATTTGGATGAAGTCTGAGATATACTGAGGTGCCGGTCCATGTAAAGCTTTAAAAGCCAACATCAAGGTTTTAAAATCAATTCGAAAATGAACAGGGAGCCAGTGCAAAGTCTTAAGAAATCGGGGTCATATGCTCGCGTTTCCTGGCCTAATGGTAAAAGTTGTGCTGCCGCGTTCTGGACTAACTGCAACCGGGAGCACACCCGTCCGAACAAAGATGACGGGGGGAAGACGCTGCCGAAGGTAAGCCACGTAAATAAGACCGGCCACAAATCTGGTCTAAAAAATATGCTACTTCCCCTAGATTTCCAGATTTACCGACTGACACAATTCAAGATGCAGACTACTATGATTTTAAAAGGATCCATTAAACATATTTATAATAAAATGTTTCACTTACGCTCTGAGTCTCCAACTTCAATTAAGTCCCGTTGGGAGGGTGACTTAGAATTGACCCTATTTGAGGGGAGCTGGTCAGAGAATTAAGTAGAGTTCACAAGTCTTCCATTTGTGCAAGACACGGCCTCATTTAATTGGAGCTAATACATCGTACGTATTATACCGAGGTCAGACTGGCTAAGATGTATGACGGTATTAAATTCGTACATATGTTTTGCCTTTGCCCATCCCTGTGCAGTTAGTGGACTGAAAGCTCGAATACTTTGTCTTTGGTAATTTGTAGAGATGTCCGATAATATTGGCCGATAAATGCTTTAAAATGTAATTTCGGTATCGGTTTCAAAAAGTAAAATGTATGACTTTTTAAAACAAAAAAACGCGGACGCAGGGAGAAGTACAGAGCGCCAATAAACCTTAAAGACACGGCCCAATCACATAAAACCTACGGCTTTTCACACACACGAGTTAATACAACTCATACTTGGTCAACAGCCATACAGGTCACACTGAGGGTGGCCGTATAAACAACTTTAACACTGTTACAAATATGCAACACACTGTGAACCCACACCAAACAACAATGACAAACACATTTCGGGTGAGCATCCGCACCGTAACACAACATAAACACAACAGAACAACTACCCAGAATCCCTTTCAGCACTAACTCTTCCGGGACCCTACAATATACAATATAGTGTAGAATCTTGTATGTGTGAAAGCTCGGACATTCACACAATATTAATAATAAAGATCAAAATAATATTAAAAAAAAATAAATAGATGTTTTTTTGGGTGTAGAAGCTTATATATTTGAATGCTCGGACATTCACACAACAACAACAACAATAATAACAAGAAAAATAATATATTTTTTTGGTGTAGAATCGTATATGTGTGAATGCTTGGACATTCACACAATAATAACAACAATAATAATAATACATGTTGAATGTTTGTTGGTGTAGGATTGTATATGTGTGAATTATTGGACATTCACACAACAATAATAATAGTAAAGATTTAAAAAAAAAAAAAATAATAATAATAATATTAATAAATAATTTTTTGGGGGTATAGAATCTAATGTGTGTGAATGTTAGGGCATTCACACAACAACAACAACAATAATAATAATTTATGTTTTTTTGGTGTAGAATTGTATATGTGTGAATGCTTGGACATCCACACAATAATAATAACAATTAAAATAATAATAATAATAAATAAATGTTTTTTGGTGTAGAATCGTATATGTGTGAATTATTGGACATTCACAAAAATAATAATAATATTAATACTACTACTACTAATAATAATAATAATAATAGATGTTTTTTGGTATAGAATCTAATGTGTGTGAATGTTGGGACATTCACACAACAACAACAACAACAATAATGATAATAATAATAGTAATAATAATAATGATGATAATAATAATAATAATAATGAATGTTTTTTGGTGTAGAATTGTATATGTGTGAATGCTTGGACATTTATACAATAATAATAATAATACCAATAATGATAATAAATAAATGTTTTTTGGTGTAGAATCGTATATGTGTGAATTGTTGGACATTCATATAGCAATAATAATAGTAATAATAATAAATAATAGATGCTTTTTGGTATAGAATCTAATGTGTGTGAATGTTCTGACATTCACACAACAACAACAACAACAATAATAATAATATTAATAATAATAATATGTTTTTTGGGTGTAGAATCACATTGTGTGAATGCTTGGACATTCACACAATAATAATAACAATAATAATAATAAATAAATGTTTTGGTGTAGAATCGTATGTGTGAATTATTGTACAGTCACACAACAATAATAATAATAAAAATAATAATAATAATGATAATAACAATAATAAATGGATTTTTTCGGGTACAGAATCTAATGTGTGTGAATGGTTGAACATTCACACAACAACAACAATAACAATAATAATAATATATGTTTTTTTAATGTAGAATCGTATATGAGTGAATGCTTGGACATCAACACAATGATAATGACAATTATTATAATAATAATAATAATAATACAAATAATAATAATAATAAATGTTTTTGGGTGTGTTTTATGTGTGAATTATTGGACAGTCACACAATAATAATAATAATAATAAATATATTTTTTGGGGTACAGAATCTAATGTGTGTGAATGTTGGGACAATCACACAACAACAACAACAACAACAATAATAATAATAATAGTAATAATAATAATAATAATAATAATATATGTTTTTCGTTGTAGAATCGTATATGTGTGAATTATTGGACATTCACAAAAATAATAATAATATTAATACTACTACTACTACTACTAATAATAATAATAATAGATGTTTTTTGGTATAGAATCTAATGTGTGTGAATGTTGGGACATTCACACAACAACAACAACAACAATAACGATAATAATAATAATAATAATAATAATGATGATAATAATAATAATAATAATAATGAATGTTTTTTGGTGTTGAATTGTATATTAGGCCAGGGGTGTCAAACTAATTTTAGCTCAGGGGCCGCATGGAGGAAAATCCATTCCCAAGTGGGCCAGAATGGTAAAATCATGGCATGATAACTCCAAAATAAAGACAACTCCAGGTTGTTGACTTTGTTTTACTTTGGCCAAAAATAGAACAAGTACATTGTGAAAACATACAAATCGCCAAGTAATCTGGAAAAAAACACTTCAAGTTTGTTGAAAATTCTGAGGAAATTGGTGCAGTTTCAAAAACACAATGAGTTTAGACTTGGTCTCAGTTGATCTACGAAGCCAGGATTAAACTTTAAATCACAGTCTTTCTGGGATTGGACAAAAAACAACATGTGAACTCTTCCAGGTATCAAATACTTCCTTTGTCATGTCCATGTATCAATCTAGAGCAGGGGTTGCCAACCTTTTTGAAACCAAGAGCTACTTCTTGGGTACTGATTAATGCGAAGGGCTACCAGTTTGATACACACTTAAATAAATGGCCAGAAATAGCCAATTTGCTCAATTTACCTTTAACTCTATGTTATTATTAATAATTAATGATATTTATCTTTGTGGAAACACTGATCATCTTAATGATTTCTCACAATAAATATATATAGAAACAGATAAATATCACCAAAAAAAAAGGGTATTTCTGTCTGTCATTCCGTCGTATATTTTTTTTCCTTCTATGGACGGTTTTCTGTAGAGAATAAATGATGAAAAAAAACACTTAATTGAACGGTTTAAAATAGAGGAAAACACGAAAAAAATGAAAATTTAATTTTGAAACATAGTTTATCTCCAATTTCGACTCTTTAAAATTCAAAATCCAACCGAAAAAAAGAAGAGAAAAACTAGCCAATTCGAATCTTTTTCAAAAAATTAAAAAAATAATTTATGGAACATCATCAGTCATTTTTCCTGATTAAGATTAATTTCAGAATTTTTATGACATGTTTTGAATAGGTTAAAATCCAATCTGGACTTTGTTAGAATATATAAGAAATTGGACCTAGCTATGATTTCTAACAAAGACAAATCATTATTTCTTCTGGATTTTCCAGAACAAAATTTTTTAAAGAAATTCAAAAGATGTTGAAATAAGATTTGAATTTGATTCTACAGATTTTCTGGATTTGCCAGAATAATTTTTGGAAATTTTAATCATAATAAATTTGAAAAAATATTTCAAAAATATTCTTCGTCGAAAAAACAGAAGCTAAAATGAAGAATTAAATTAAAAATGTATTTATTATTCTTTAAAATAAAAAACATTAATTTACTTGAACATTGATTTAAATTGTCAGGAAAGAAGAGGAAGGAATTTAAAAGGTAAAAAGGTATATGTGTTTAAAAATCCTAAAATCATTTTTAAGGTTGAATTTTTTCTCTAAAATTGTCTTTCTCAATGTTATAAGAAGCAAAGTAAAAAAATAAATGAATTTATTTAAACATGTGAAGACCAAGTCTTTAAAATATTTTCTTGGATTTTCAAATTCTATTTGAGTTCTGTCTCTCTTAGAATTAAGAATGTCGAGCAAGGCGAGACCAGCTTGCTAGTAAATAAATACAATTTAAAAAATAGAGGCAGCTCACTGGTAAGTGCTGCTTTTTGAGCTATTTTTAAACAGGCCAGAGGGCTACTCATCTGGTCCTTACGGACTACCTGGTGCCCGCGGGCACCGCGTTGGTGACCCCGATCTAGAGCTAACTCAACAAACCGTAAGAAATGGAGGTAAAACTATTCAAAAGGATTAAGTTTTCTCATTATATTTTCATACCTTAGTTGGTGTCTATCGTGGCTGATATTGCGAAGCGTTTTGGGTGTAAAGAAAAGCGCTTTATCTAGCGATTATTATTGTTAATGTTATTATTATTAAAAAGGACGACAACGAGGCATCTTGCAATACTAAAATTTGATTTTCATGACAAAAAATGATTTCCAATGTAAAAGTTGATTTTCAAGACAGAAAGTTGATTATCCGGGGTGGTAGACCAAGGTGGTGGTCCCTCTCTTTAAGAAGGGGGACCGGAGGGTGTGTTCCAACTATTGTGGGATCACACTCCTCAGCCTTCCCGGTAAGGTTTATTCAGGTGTACTGGAGAGGAGGCTACGCCGCATAGTCGAACCTCGGATTCAGGAGGAACAGTGGGGTTTTCGTCCTGGTCGTGGAACTGTGGACCAGCTCTATACTCTCGGCAGGGTTCTTGAGGATGCATGGGAGTTTGCCCAACCAGTCTACATGTGCTTTGGGGACTTGGGGAAGGCATTCGACCGTGTCCCTCGGGAAGTCCTGTGGAGAGTGCTCAGAGAGTATGGGGTACCGGACTGTCTTATTGTGGCGGTCCGCTCCCTGTATGATCAGTGTCAGATTAGAGCCTGGTCCGCATTGCCGGCAGTAAGTCGGACACGTTTCCAGTGAGGGTTGGACTCCGCCAAGGCTGTCCTTTGTCACCGAACCTGTTCATAACTTTTATGGACAGAATTTTTAGGCGCAGTCAAGGCGTTGAGGGGTTCCGGTTTGGTGGTCACGGGATTAGGTCTCTGCTTTTTGCAGATGATGTGGTCCTGATGGCTTCATCTGGCCGGGATCTTCAGCTCTCACTGGACCGGTTCGCAGCCGAGTGTGAAGCGACCGGAATGAGAATCAGCACCTCCAAGTCCGAGTCCATGCTTCTCGCCCGGAAAAGGGTGGAGAGCCATCTCCGGGTTGGGGAGGAGACCCTTCCCCAAGTGGAGGAGTTCAAGTACCTAGGAGTCTTGTTAACGAGTGGGGGAAGAGTGGATTGTGAGATCGACAGGCGGATCGGTGCGGCGTCTTCAGTAATGCTGACGTTGTACCGATCCGTTGTGGTGAAGAAGGAGCTGAGCCGGAAGGCAAAGCTCTCAATTTACCGGTCGATCTACGTTCCCATCCTCACCTATGGTCATGAGCTTTGGGTCATGACCGAAAGGATAAGAACACGGGTACAAGCGGCCGAAATGAGTTTCCTCCGCCGGGTGGCGGGGCTCTCCCTTAGACATAGGGTGAGAAACTCTGCCATCCGAGAGGAGCTCAAAGTAAAACCGCTGCTCCTCCACATCAAGAGGAGCCAGATGAGGTGGCTCGGGCATCTGGTCAGGATGCCACCTGAACGCCTCCCGAGGGAGGTGTTTAGGGCACCTCTAACCGGTAGGAGGCCACGGGAAAGACCCAGGACACGTTGGGAAGACTATGTCTCCCGGCTGGCCTGGGAACGCCTCGGGATCCCCCGGGAAGAGCTGGACGAAGTGGCTGAGGAGAGGGAAGTCTGGGCGACCCGACCTCGGATAAGCGGAAGATGATGGATGGAAGTTGATTATCCGAGTACACAAGATACTACCGTCTATTCTTAAAACCCACAGAAAGACATTATTGGGGAGTAAAGGTGCCAAATAACGAAGTGTTCGAAGCGGAAGACACAAAACGGCAGGTTTTAAGTTTCCACGCTTTACTTTGTACCTCTTGCTGGTCCTAGCAGAATTGCTATTGTGACATCCAGTGGACACATTCAGAACAGCAGTTTCTTTCATTAAAAAAAAAAAATTGCAACTCATTTTAATACTTGGCCACCTCATTAGGCGGGCCAGATAAAACCTGTTGGCGGGCCTGATCCGGCCCACGGGCCGTATGTTTGACAACCCTGGATTAGGCGATCCGGTCTGTGCACGCACACTCCAGGCCCCGCCCACACGGGGGGGGGGGGTGTCCAGGAGTGAGGAGGGGCAGGTCGGCAACGTGCTATTGTATTAGTGTACTTTACCGTGGATGAAGAATGGCCATAAAAGGTAAAACCATCGTGCTCGGACCTGCTTACTGTAAACAAGCAGGGAGTAAGTGGAGCGGGTGAGAGGTGTGCAGAGGTGAGGAACTCTGGGGGGGAAAAGTAAGTGTGGAGGTAAAACTGCGAACTAACAATTAATTATCATTGGAAGGAAAGACAAAGTTGTCAGACAATGCATGCCCACAGAGTCTAAACCAGGGGTCAGCAACCTTTTTGAAACCAAGAGCTACTTCTTGGGTACTGATTAATGCGAAGGGCTACCAGTTTGATACACGCTTAAATAAACAGCCAGAAATAGGCAATTTGCTCAATTTACCTTTAATACATAAATCTATATATATATAAAAAATGGGTATTTCTGTCCGTCATTCCGTCATACATTTTTTTTCCTTTTATGGAAGGTTTTTTGTAGAGAATAAATGATGAAAAAAACCACTTAAATGAACGGTTTAAAAGAGGAGAAAACAGGAAAAAAATGAAAATTTAATTTTGAAACATAGTTTATCTTCAATTTCGACTCTTTAAAATTCAAAATTCAACCGAAAGATATAAAGAGAAAAACTAACTAATTCAAATAGTTTGAAAAAAAATTAAAAATAATTTATGGAAGATCATTAGTAATTTTTCTTGATAAAGATTAATTTATAATTTTGATGACATGTTTTAAATAGGTTAAAATCCAATCTGCACTTTGTTAGAATATATAACAAATTGAATCAAGCTGTATTTCTAACAAAGACAATTCATTATTTCTTCTAGATTTTCCAGAACAAAAATTTTAAAAGAAATTCAAAAGACTTTGAAATAAGATTTAAATTTGGTTCTACAGATTTTCTAGATTTGCCAGAATAATTTTTTGAATTTTAATCACAATAAGTCTGAAGAAATATTTCTCAAATATTCCTTGTCAAAAAAACAGAAGCTAAAATGAAGAATTATATTAAAATGTATTTATTATTCTTTATAACAAAAAAAAAAATACTTGAACATTGATTTAAATTGTCAGGAAAGAAGTGGAAGGAATTTAAAAGGTAAAAAGGTATATGTGTTTAAAAATCCTAAAATCAATTTTAAGGTTGTATTTTTTATCTAAAATTGTCTTTCTGAAAGTTATAAGAAACAAAGTAAAAAAAAATGAATTTATTTAAACATGTGAAGACCAAGTTTTAAAAATATTTTCTTGGATTTTCAAATTCTATTTGAGTTTTGTCTCTCTTAGAATTAAAAATGTCGAGCAAAGCGAGACCAGCTTGCTAGTAAATAAATAAAAATTAAAAAATAAAGGTGTAACGTTCGCTAAATATGGTGGCTAAAGGTGCTTCTTCCGTAAAGGTAAGAAACAATGGTTTATTCAACTACAAACAGGCTAAGAAACAGAAAACACTGGAGCTAAGTAGAAACGACAAACCAAAAGCGCTAGCACGAAGCTAGGGAACTAGACACCGAAATAGCATATAAGCTAATAAGTACAAAACAGGCTTTACCAAAGTCAGGAGATAGCGTCGTCACTGTTGTGGGAAACAAGGCTAGGGTCAGAGAGCGAGTAACCGAAAATGCAGGCTTAAATAAGGATGGTAATCAACAAGCAGGTGAGAGTCCAGAAACAAGTAACAGGTGAAACGACTATGCAACCATGGCAACAGAAACCAATCGGGAAGTGCGCAACCAAACTCAAAAATCTAAACAACGAACGATCCGAGCAGCGGATTGCAACAAGAGGCAGCTCACTGGTAAGTGCTGCTATTTGAGCTATTTTTAGCGGCATAGCTCGGTTGGTAGAGTGGCCGTGCCAGCAACTTGAGGGTTGCAGGTTCGATTCCGGCTTCCGCCATCCTAGTCACTGCCGTTGTGTCCTTGGGCAAGACACTTTACCCACCTGCTCCCAGTGCCACCCACACTAGTTTAAAATGTAACTTAGATGTTGGGTTTCACTATGTAAAGCGCTTTGAGTCACTAGAGAAAAGCGCTATATAAATATAATTCACTTCACTTTTAGAACAGGCCAGCGGGCACCGCGTTGGTGACCCCTGGTCTAAACTATATCACACTCTTAGTTTATTTAAAAAAATATCCTAAACCAGTGAAGTTGGCACGTCGTGTAAAATGCAAATTAAAAAAATATATAATGATTTGCAAATTCTTTTTAACTTATATTCAATCAAATAGACTGCAAAGACATATTTAATGTTCCAACTCAGAAATTTTCTTTTTTGGGGGGGGGGAATAATCATTAACTTAGAATTTAATGGCAGCACATTCCAAAAAAGTTGTCAGAGGGGAATTTTCACTATTGTGCTACATGGCCTTTCTCTTGAACAAGTCTCAGTAAACGTTTGGGAACTGAGGAGACCAATTTTTGAAGCTTTTCAGGTGGAATTCTTTCCCATTCTTGCTTGATGTACAGCTTAAGTTGTTCAACAGTCCGGGGTCTCCGTTGTGGTATTTGAGCCTCCATTTTTTAAAATTTAGTTTATTTACTAGCAAGCTGGTCTCGCCTTGCTCGACATTTTTTAATTCTGAGAGGGACAAAACTCAAATAGAATTTGAAAATCCCAAAAACATTTTAAAGACTTGGTCTTCACTTGTTTGAATAAATTCATTTATTTTTTTACGTTTCTTCTTATAACTTTCAGAAAGACAATTTTAGAGAAAAAATACAACCTTAAAAATGATTGTAGGATTATTAAACACATATACCTTTTTAGTGTTTTGATTACTTCCTCTTCTTTCCTGACAATTTAAATCATTGTTCAAGTAATTTTTTTTTTTATTGTAAAATATAATAAATACATTATTTAATTCTTCATTTTAGCTTCAGTTTTTTCGACGAAGAATATTTGTGAAATATTTCTTCAAACGTATTATGATTAAAATTTCCCAAAAATATTCTGGCAAATCTAGAAAATCTGTACAATCAATTTTAAATCTTATTTCAAAGTCTTTTGAATTTCTTTTTAAAAAATTGTTCTGTAAAATCTAGAAGAAATAACGATTTGTCTTTGTTAGAAATATAGCTTGGTCCATTTTGTTATGTATTCCAACAAAGTGCAGATTGGATTTTAATCTATTTAAAACATGTCATCAAAATTCAAAAATTAATCTTAATCAGGAAAAATGAACAATGATGTTCCATAAATTATTTTTTAAATTGTATAGAAAATATTCAAATTAGCTAGTTTTTCTCTTCTTTTTTTGGTTGAATTTTGAATTTTAAAGAGTGGAAATTGAAGTTAACTGTGTTTCAAAATTAAATTTTCATTTTTTCCCCTGTTTTCTCTGCTTTTAAACCGTTCAATTAAGTGTTTTTTTCATCATTTATTCACTACAAAAAACCTTCCGTAAGAGGAAAAACAATGTACGACGGAATGACAGATAGAAATACCCATTTTTTTATATATATGTATATGTGTATATATATATATATATATATATATATATATATATATATATATATATATATATATATGTATATATATATATATATATATATACATATATATATATATATATATACATTTATTTATTAAAGGTAAATTGAGCAAATTGGCTATTTCTGGCAATTTATTTAGGTGTGTATCAAATTGGTAGCCCTTCGCATTAATCAGTACCCTAGAAGTAGCTCTTGGTTTCAAAAAGGTTGGTGACCCCTGCTTTAGAGATTTATGTCGGTTTTTCATACAGTGCCGTCTGAGGGATCAAAGGTCACGGTCATTCAATGTTGGTTTCGTAGAGTGATTTCTGCAGATTCTCTGAACCTTTTGATGATATTATGGACCGTAGATGTTGAAATCCCTAAATTTCTTGCAACTGCACTTTGACAAACGTTGTTCTTTAAAGGGGAACATTATCACAATTTCAAAAGGGTTAAAAACAATAAAAATCAGTTCCTAGTGGCTTGTTGTATTTTTTGAAGTTTTTTTCAAAATTTGACCGGTCCCCGAATATCCCTAAAAAAAGCTTTAAAGTGCTTGATTTTCGCTATTTGCGATGCGACTATCCATTTCCCTGTGACGTCATACAGTGCTACCAATGTAAACAAACAACGGCGAATAGCACAGCAAGATATAGCGACATTAGCTCGGATTCAGACTCGGATTTCAGCGGTTTAAGCGATTCAACAGATTACGCATGTATTGAAACGGATGGTTGGAGTATAAAAGTATTGAAGAAGAAACTAAAGCTATTGAGCGAATAGCTATTGACGCTATTCATAGCCATAGCATGGCCGAATAGCTGTGTTAGCATCGCCGGTAAAATGTGCGGACCAAACGATCAGGACTTTCGCATCTTTTGACACTGGAGCAACTTAAATCCTTCGATTGGTAAGTGTTTTTTTTCGCATTAAATGTGAGTGGAAGGAAACGTAATATAGTTGCAAATGCATCTGCAGGTTATCCATACATCTCTGTGCCATGTCTGCTTTAGCACCGCCGGTAAATAGCATGTTAGCATCGATTAGCGTAGCATGTTGGCATCGATTAGCCGGTAGTCATCTTCAACAAAACTCAACTTTGTGATTTCGTTGACTTTATAGTTGCAAATGCATCTGCAGGTTATCCATACATCTCTGTGCCATGTCTGCCTTAGCATCGCCGGTCAAATGTGCAGACACTTTGGCACATTCAATGGGGGTCTGGCGGCAGACACTTTCGCATCTCCGGGCCAGTGGTGCAACTTGAATCCCCCCCTGTTAGTGTTGTTACACCCTCCGACAACACACCGACGAGGCATGAGGTCTCCAAGGTTCCAAAAAATAGTCGAAAAAACGGAAAATAACAGAGCTGAGACCCGGTGTTTGCAATGTGTTTAAAATAAAATGGCGGCTGTGTTACCTCGGAGACGTCACGTTCTGACGTCATCACCACATGAGCGATAAACAGAAAGGCGTTTAATTCGCCAAAATTCACCCATTTAGAGTTCGGAAATCGGTTAAATATATATGGTCTTTTTTCTGTACCATCAAGATATATATTGACGCTTACATAGGTCTGGTGATAATGTTCCCCTTTAACTGTTTGACTATTTGCTCACGCAGTTGTGGACAAAGGGGTGTACCTCGCCCCGTCCTTTCTTATGAAAGACTGAGCATTTTTTGGGAAGCTGTTTTTATACCCAATCATGGCACCCACCTGTTCTCAATAAGCTTGCACACCTGTGGGATGTTCCAAATAAGTGTTTGATGAGCATTCCTCAACTTTATCAGTATTTATTGCCACCTTTCCCAACTTCTTTGTCACGTGTTGCTGGCATCAAATTCTAAAGTTAATGATTTGCACACAAAAAAACTGTTTATCAGTTTGAACATCAAATATGTTGTCTTTGTAGCATATTCAACTGAATATGGGTTGAAAAGGATTTGCAAATCATTGTATTCTGTTTATATTTACATCTAACATAATTTCCCGACTCATATGGAAACGGGGTTTGTACAAAATGCGGCTGCTAGACTTTTGACAAGAACAAGAAAGTTTGATCACATTACGCCTGTACTGGCTCACCTGCACTGGCTTCCTGTGCACTTAAGATGTGACTTTAAGGTTTTACTACTTACGTATAAAATACTACACGGTCTAGCTCCATCCTATCTTGCCGATTGTATTGTACCATATGTCCCGGCAAGAAATCTGCGTTCAAAAGACTCCGGCTTATTAGTGATTCCTAGAGCCCAAAAAAAGTCTGCAGGCTATCGAGCGTTTTCCGTTCGGGCTCCAGTACTCTGGAATGCCCTCCCGGTAACAGTTCGAGATGCTACCTCAGTAGAAGCATTTAAGTCTCACCTTAAAACTCATCTGTATACTTTAGCCTTTAAATAGACCTCCTTTTTAGACCAGTTGATCTGCCGCTTCTTTTCTTTTTTGTCCTATGTCCCCCCCTCCCTTGTGGAGGGGCTCCGGTCCGATGACCATGGATGAAGTACTGGCTGTCCAGAGTCGAGACCCAGGATGGACCGCTCGTCGGGACCCAGGATGGACCGCTCGCCTGTGTATGGGTTGGGGACATCTCTACGCTGCTGATCCGCCTCCGCTTGGGATGGTTTCCTGTGGACGGGACTCTCGCTGCTGCCTTGGATCCGCTTTGAACTGAACTCTCGCGGCTGTGTTGGAGCCACTATGGATTGAACTTTCACAGTATCATGTTAGACCCGCTCGACATCCATTGCTTTCGGTCCCCTAGAGGGGGGAGGGGGGAGTTGCCCACATCTGAGGTCCTCTCCAAGGTTTCTCATAGTCAGCATTGTCACTGGCGTCCCACTGGATGTGAATTCTCCCTGCCCACTGGGTGTGAGTTTTCCTTGCCCTTTTGTTGGTTCTTCCGAGGATGTCGTAGTCGTAATGATTTGTACAGTCCTTTGAGACATTTGTGATTTAGGGCTATATAAATAAACATTGATTGATTGATTGATTGACAACATTCTGTTTTAGGTGGTTGCACAATACAGTATGTGGACACGTTCATGAACACACCACATGTCAGGGTGAAGTCTGTTGCATCAATTATTTTGCTTCACATTTATACTTAGGAATATCAGTTTATTTTGCGGGTAAATGTGCTGTTATGTTTTTGTTTTTTTTTGCAGGTATGAGGGGTTATTTTTGAGCCACTCATAAACACATGGAGACGGTACATTATTACAATGCAAAGTGGGGGAAAACACGGGCCGGGCTGTTAAGCGTGAAAGGAGACATCGGGCGATGAATAGGGTAAACCACAGCAAATGAGGAGATGCGTCAGGACGGCGAAGGATGAATGGAAGCAAAAGGGCGAAACAGGGCGAGGCTGATTTGCGTAATCCCATTCTAGAAATTGACTTGTAAATGCAATATTCAATTTCCTCACTCTTGGGGAAAAAAAAAAAAAAGATAGAGAGCCTGGCTTTTTTTCTTTTGATTAATACGAATAACAAAATAATGTACTTGAGATATAAAAGTGCAGAAAGGAGTGCTTTGGAAAGGGAAAAAAACACCTTTCTGAGCCACACAAACAAAGTGTTACAGCCTTCACTAACAAGGCTAAGAGTATTATGTTGGATATTTAATTAGGTGGTGTATTCGGAATAACAAATTGGGTCTTTCGGGTGCCAAAATGACAAAATAATGTCATAATGGACAACATTTTCATCATTTGTTGTTCTGCGGTTCAGCTGTCGTCGTTATATTCCCTGCTCACTGCAAAAACAGAAATCTAAGTGAGGTGAAATATCTCAAATAAGGGTGGTATTTGCTTATTTTCTGTCTAATAAGATAATTATTCTCACTAAGCAGATTTTATGTTAGTGTTGTACTTGTTTTAAGACATATACATTGGGGCAAAAAAGTATTTCGTCAGCCACCGATTGTGCAAGTTCTCCCACTTAAAATGATGACAGAGGTCTGTAATTTTCATCATAGGTACACTTCAACTATGACAGACAGACTGTGAAAAAAAATCCAGGAATTCACGTTGTAGGAATTTTTAAATCATGGTTGAAAATAAGTATTTGGTCAACCATTCAAAGCTCTCACTGATGGAAGGAGGTTTTGGCTCAAAATCTCACGATACATGGCCCCATTCATTCTTTCCTTAACACGGATCAATCGGCCTGTCCCCTTAGCAGAAAAACAGCCCCAAAGCATGATGTTTCCACCCCCATGCTTCACAGTAGGTATGGTGTTCTTGGGATGCAACTCAGTATTTTTCTTCCCCCAAACACGACGAGTTGAGTTTATACCAAAATGGATACATGGATGATACAGCAGAGGATTGGGAGAATGTCATTTGGTCAGATGAAACCAAAATAGAACTTTTTGGTATAAACTCAACTCGTCGTGTTTGGAGGAAGAAGAATACTGAGTTGCATCCCAAGAACACCATACCTACTGTGAAGCATGGGGGTGGAAACATCATGCTTTGGGGCTGTTTTTCAACTGAGGGGACGGGATGATTGATCCGTGTTAAGGAAAAAATTAATGGGGCCATGTATCGTGAGATTTTGAGCCAAAACCTCCTTCCATCAGTGAGAGCTTTGAAAGGTTGACCAAATACTTATTTTCCACCATAATTTACAAACAAATTCTTTAAAATTCCTACAATGTGAATTCCTGGATTATTTTTTCACATTCTGTCTCTCACAATTGAAGTGTACCTATGATGAAAACTACAGACCTCTGTCATCATTTTAAGTGGGGGAACTTGCACAATCGGTGGCTGACAAATGCTTTTTTTGCCCCACTGTATACATTAAGTAAAACATGCCTGAAACTAGAATATCAACTGTTGCAAAGCTGTGTCATCAACAATCACAAGTATAAAACTAAAAAAACCCTTTTCCATATGAGTTGGGAAATTGTGTTAGATGTAAATATAAACGGAATACAATGATTTGCAAAAGATTTTCAACCCATATTCAGTTGAATATGCTACAAAGACAACATATTTGATGTTCAAACTGACAAACACTTTTTTTTTTTTTGCAAATAATCATTAACTTTAGAATTTGATGCCAGCAACACGTTACAAAGAAGTTAGGAAAGGTGGCAATAAATACTGATAAAGTTGAGGAATGCTCATCAAACACTTATTTGGAACATCCCACAGGTGTGCAGGCTAATTGGGAACAGGTGGGTGCCATGATTGGGTATAAAAGCAGGTTCCATCAAATGCTAAGTAATTCACAAACAAGGATGGGGCAAAGGTCACCAATTTGTAAGCAAATTGTTGAACAGTTTTAGAACAACATTTCTCAACGAGCTATTGCAAGGAATTTAGGGATTTTACCATCTACGGTCCGTAAAATCATCAAAAGGTTCAGAGAATCTGGAGAAATCACTGCACATAAGCGATGATATTACGGACCTTTGATCCCTCAGGCGGTACTGCATCAAAAACTGACATCAGTGTGTGAAGGATATTACCACATGTGCTCAGGACCACTTCATAAAACCACTGTCAGTAACTACAGTTGGTTGCTACATCTGTAAGTGCAAGTTAAAACTCTGCTATGCAAAGCAAAACCCATTTATCAACAATACCAAGGAACGCCTCTGGCTTCGCTGGGCCCGAGCTCATCTAAGATGGACTGATGCAAAGTGGAAAAGTGTTCTGTGGTCTGACGAGTCCACATTTCAAATTATATTTGGAAACTGTGGACGTGGTGTCCTCCGGAACAAAGAGGAAAATAACAATCCGGATTGTTATAGGCGCAATGTTCAAAAGCCAGCATCTGTGATGGTATGGGGGTGTATTAGTGCCCAAGGCATGGGTAACTTACACATCTGTGAAGGCACCATTAATCCTGAATGGTCCATACAGGTTTTGGAGCAACATATGTTGTCATCCAAGCAACGTTATCAACGACGCCCCTGCTTATTTCAGCAAGACAATGCCAAGCCACGTGTTACCACAGCGTGGTTACGTAGTAAAAGAGTGCAGGTACTTTCCTGGCCCGCCTGCAGTCCAGACCTGTCTCCCATCGAAAATGTGTGGCGCTTTATGAAGCGTAAAATACGACAGCGGAGACCCCGGACTGTTGAAGGACTAAAGCTCTACATAAAACTAAAATGGGAAAGAATTCCACTTTCAAAGCTTCAACAATTACTTTCCTCAGTTCCCAAACGTTTATTGAGTGTTGTTTAAAGAAAAGGTGATGTAACACAGTGGTGAACATGCCCTTTCCCAACTACTTTGGCACGTGTTGCAGCCATGAAATTCTAAGTTAATTATTATTTGCAAAAAAAAAAAAAGTTTATGAGTTTGAACATTAAATATCTTGTCTTTGTAGTGCATTCAATTGAATATGGATTGAAAAGGATTTGCAAATCATTGTATTCTGTTTATATTTACATCTAACACAATTTCCCAACTCATATGGAAACGGGGTTTGTACTTTTTTAAAGTAATAATTTATTATTTTAAGCATTAAAAAAAAAATCATGACTCTGACACAATTGTGTTTCATAATTAAAACAGATGACAGACAATGTACTTTGATGTTTTATTTCCAATGAAACAATAGAAAATAGGTACTCATATAGTAGTGCAGTTTTTATTAGTGAGAATATACTTATTTTAAGGTGTTTTTGGGTTAGTTGAGGTAAGCTAATTTTACTTGTTTTGGAAAGTCTTGACAAGCCAAATGTTTTTGTTCTATTTTCAGATATTTTTGCTTAGTTCAAATAAAATACCCCTCATTTTTGTATTTTTTGTTTTTGTTTTTGAGGAGAAAGGGAACCAGAGGGTGTGTTCCAACTATCGTGGGATCACACTCCTCAGCCTTCCCAGTAAGGTTTATTCAGGTGTACTGGAGAGGAGGCTACGCCGGATAGTCGAACCTCGGATTCAAGAGGAACAGTGTGGTTTTTGTCCTGGTCGTGGAACTGTGGACCAGTTCTATACTCTCGGTAGGGTCCTAGAGGATTCATGGGAGTTTGCCCAACCAGTCTACAAGTGCTTTGTGGACTTGGACAAGGCATTCGGCCGTGTCCCCCCGGGAAGTCCTGTGGGGAGTACTCAAAGAGTCTGGGGTATCGGACTGTCTGATTGTGGCGATCCGCTCCCTGTACGATCAGTGTCATTGCAGGCAGTAAGTCGGACACGTTTCCAGTGAGGGTTGGACTCCGCCAAGGCTGTCCTTTGTCACCCATTCTGTTCACAACTTTTCTGGACAGAATTTCTAGGCGCAGTCAGGGAGTTGAGGGGTTCCGGTTTGGTGGCTGCAGGATTAGGTCTCTGCTTTTTGCAGAAGATGTGGTCCTGATAGCTTCATCTGGCCAGGATCTTAAGCTCTCACTGGATCGGTGCGCAGCAGAGTGTGAAGCGACCGGGATGAGAATCAGCACCTCCAAGTCGGAGTCTATGGTTCTCGCCCGGAAAAGGATGGAGTGCCATCTCTGGGTTGGGGAGGAGAACCTGCCCCAAGTGGAGGAGTTCAAGTACCTCGGAGTCTTGTTCACGAGTGAGGGAAGAGTGGATCGTGAGATCGACAGGCGGATCGGTGCGGCGTCTTCAGTAATGCGGACATTGTACCGATCCGTTGTGGTGAAGAAAGAGCTAAGCCGGAAGGCAAAGCTCTCAATTTACCGGTCGATCTACTTTCCCATCCTCACCTATGGTCATGAGCTTTGGGTTATGACCGAAAGGACAAGATCACGGGTACAAGCGGACAAAATTAGTTTCCTCCGCTGGGTGGCGGGGCTCTCCTTTAGAAATAGGGTGAGAAGCTCTGTCATCCAGAGGGAGCTCAACCTAAAGCCGCTGCTCCTTTACATTGAGAATAGCCAGATGAGGTGGTTCGGGCATCTGGTGAGGATGCCACCCGAACGCCTCCCTAGGGAGGTGTTTCGGGCACGTTGGGTACATTATATCTCCCGGCTGGCCTGGGAACGCCTCGGGATCCCCCGGGAAGAACTGGACGAAGTGGTTGGGGAGAGGAAAGTCTGGGCTTCCCTGCTTAGGCTGCTGCCCCCGTGACCAGACCTCGGATAAGCGGAAGAATATGGATGGATGGATGGGTTTTTGAACACTGACATTTTGCAGTGCAGTAAATGGAAATTAAATAAAACTTCCATTTCATATTGCGATAGAGGTATGGAATATTCCAGAGGAAAGTTTTTTTACACAAGTATAAAAAAAGGTAACCACTGCAGGACAACGTTAAAACAGTAAATGGTGTGTTTGATGGGCGGATGAGAAATATTCTTTGTCCCTGAGAGATTAGTGAGTCCCCTTACATTAAAACAAAAAGGGAGCCATTTGTTAGGAAGCTATAGTGATGCAAGCTTGGTTATGGTTTAAAGTCGTATCCAACAACAGCGACAACGACTTTTTACTGTCAATGGATTTTCGTTTTTAATTGATTTCTGCTGGTTGTGTGCGTCTGGATTTTTTTAATGCAAAAAATTTGCCTTGGCTGAAAAAAAGGTTGAAAAACACTGTATTCCAGTGCTAAAACTGTCAAGAGTTAATCAATAATCAATATATCAGTCAGCATATTTTTAAAGGGGAACATTATCACAATTTCAGAAGGGTTAAAACCAATAAAAATCAGTTCCCAGTGGCTTATTTTATTTTTCGAAGTTTTTTTCTAAATTTTACCCATCATGGAATATCACGAAAAAAGGCTTTAAAGTGCCTGATTTTCACTATCCACTGTGCATTTTCCTGTGACGTCATCTAGTGATGCCAATACAAACAACATGGCGGTTAGCACAGCAAGATATAGTGACATTAGCTCGGATTCAGACTCGGATTTCAGCGGCTTAAGCGATTCAACAGTTTACGCATGTATTGAAACGGATGGTTGGAGTGTGGAGGCAGATAGGGAAGAACACAATTGAAGAAGAAACTGAAGCTATTGAGCGAATAGCTATTGTAGCTATTCGGCGATCGCCTTCTAACCAACGATTGCATCTTTTGACCACTGGAGCAACTTAAATCCGTCTATTGGTATGTGTTTGTTTGGCATTAAATGTGGGTGGAGGGAAAGGCTGGATGCAAATATAGCTACAAATGTACATACAGCTAGCATGTTAGCATCGCTGGCAGTCATGCCGCGACCAAATATGTCTGATTAGCACATAAGTCAATAACATCAACAAAACTCAAATTTGTGATTTCATTGAATTTATCATTGGAAATGCATCTGATTTGAGTGTCGCAGGATATCCACGCGTTTCTCTGTGCCATGTCTGTCGTAGCATCGCCGGTAAAATGTGCAGACCAAACGAGGGACTTTCGCATCTTTTGACACTGGTGCAACTTGAATCTGTCGATTGGTATGTGTTTGTTTGGCATTAAATGTGGGTGGAGGGAAAGGCTGGATGCAAATATCTACAAATGAGGCATAACGATGCAACATATACATACAGCTAGCCTAATTAGCATGTTGGCATCGATTAGCATGCCGTGCTAATCGATGCACACTCCACGTAAATCAACTTGAATCCGTCCTTCTGTGCCATGTCTGTCGTAGCATCGCCGGTATAATGTGCAGACCAAACGAGGGACTTTCGCATCTTTTGACACTGGTGCAACTTGAATCTGTCGTTTGATATGTGTTTGTTTGGCATTAAATGTGGGTGGAGGGAAAGGCTGGATGCAAATATAGCTACAAATGAGGCATAACGATGCAATATGTATATACAGCTAGCCTAATTAGCATGTTAGCATCGATTAGCATGCCGTGCTAATCGATGCACACTCCACGTAAATCAACTCGAATCCGTCCCTGATCGTGTTGTTACACCCTCCGACAACACACCGACGAGACATGATGTCTCTAAAGTATGTAAAACAGTCGAAAAAACGGAAAATAACAGAGCCGATTCGACTCGTTTGTAATGTGTTTGAGAAAATGGAAGGTCGATTACCTATGTGAGAGCGAATAATGGAAAGGCGTTTAATTCGACAAAATTCACCCATTTAGAGTTCGGAAATCGGTTAAAAAAATATATGGTCTTTTTTTCTGCAACATCAAGGTATATATTGACGCTTACATAGGTCTGGTGATAATGTTCCCCTTTAAACATCACAAAATGATTTTATTTTTCAGGAAGTTCGATTTTGTGTTTTATTGTTTGTTTTCATTGCTGCTATTTTAACTGTTTTTAACTACATAAACAAGTTTAGGTTTTTTTTAGCACTTTGCCTTTCCTTTCTTTTAAAAGGGACAAAAGTTTAATACTCATTTTACATTTTGTAACAGCTGAATGAGCAGCACAGTTACAATACAAATAAATATTTATGAATGAATTAGTCATTATTGTTGTATGTCAGCAAATGCGTTGAATAAGTGTTTGCTGCAAAGAAATAGAATGATGAGAAGGATACGATTATATATGGAATATATGGCCTATAGCAAAGTAGACACATAAACAATGTGACTATGACGAGTTTTATAACGTAAACTAAGAAAATTAAGATATTGATACCAGCTGTCAAAAGGAGGGAATTTCTGGCCTCTCTGGCTGCAGTGAGCACTCTACCGTGATCCGGGCTCAGATCCAGCAGTGCAGCTAGACCTCACCAATGCATATGGCTCTGCACCACAGAAGCTGATAAACCTCGCCTTACAATTCTTCCACGTGCCAGACTGCGTGCAGAGTATCACATATCCGGGTCCGTCAGCAACATTCATATGCGCTATACTCTGGAAAGCTACACGAAAGGACGGCAGCAGCTACTGTAAAACGGGGAAACGCCATGGGGCCTTGCCACCAGTTGGGGCATTAAGCTTCCATAAGGAGAAAGACTTCCCCCGCTGATTAGATGTATGGACTATGTGACTTGTTCCGATATCCAGGCTTCCGGATACGTTTGACGAGCTTCTCACCTGAGTCAGAATGTGGATCAATGCTGAGAAAACGAAGAGCTTGGCCATTAGGAGAGGGGTGCCGCATTCAAAAAAATAACTTTTGTGGCTGGAAGAGAATCAATCCCAAGGCTGGGAACCACTGAGGAACCTTGGCAGAGAATACCCCGCCGAACTGTCAGATGGGAAAACTAGCTGAGCCACAACTGGCTAAGCAAAGATTGAGCAAAGCCACCTGCTGGAGGAGTCCAAATTGTGGGGATACCTGCACATACTTTACCAAGGTGTAATGTGGCTCCTGGTGGTTTGTGAAATCCCTTCATCATCCACCCATCCATCCATCCATCCTCAACCGTTTAGACCCCCAGACTTCCTTTTCCAGAGCAACATTAGCAACTTCCTCCTGAGGGATCTCGAAGCGTTCCCAGGCCAGAGAGGAGATGTAATCCCCCCCATCGGGTCCTTGGCCTGTCGCGGTGTCTCTTGCCATTGGGACGTGCAACGAGGACCTCCCTAGGGAGATGCCCGAACCACCGAGGTTGGCTCCTTTCCAAGCATAGGAGCAGCGGCTCTACTCCGAGTCTCTCTCGGGTGACTGAACTTCTCACCCTATCTCTAAGGGAGATGCCAACCACCCTTCTGCGGATACAAGCGACCCTCATTTCGGTCGCTTGTATCCGCGATCTTACTCTTTCGGTCATGACCCACACTTCATGACCATAGGTGAGAGTAGGAATGTAGCTGAATGTTTATAATTTTTCCTGAAGGAACTCTCCTGAAGGAATCAATAAAGTACTATCTAGATAGCTCGGTAGACCGAGAGCTTTGCCATCTGGCTCAGCTCTCGTTTCGTCACAACAGTGCGGCAGAGAGACGGCAATACTGTCCCAGCTGCTCAGATTCTCCGACTGATTTCCTATTCCATCCTTCCCTCACTCGTGAACAAGACTGTACAAACCATCGGTTTCCTGCAGAGAACCATGGCCTTAGATTTGGAGATGCTGATCCTCATTCCAGCCGCTGAACATTCGGCTGCGAACCGATCCAGTGAGAGCTGAAGGTCACAAACCGAAAGGTGTCATCAGGACCACATCACCTGCAAAAAGCAGTGACGCAACCTTTAGCCCCCCCGAGACGTACACCCTCTCCGCCATGGTCACGACTCTGCCTCGAAATCATGTGCATGAAAGTCACAAACAGGATAAGTGATGACGAAGGATCCCTTCATCATCTCTTAACAAAATGGACAGTCTAGGTAAATGTATCATCTGCAAGTGACTGGGCCTTCTTAATTGTTTTATGGACACAAGTCCTTTCCAACCCGTCGATCTTGGGTACACACAAAAGAAGGCAGGACTGGTGCTGGAACTGAAAGAATAGTCTGACGGCTCAGAAGGAGTGCCAAGGTCCCATCCTCACAGGCCGGAAATGGGGGGCGAGGGGGTTGGGGGGACACAAAACGAAATATAATACGGCACTTCCAACCTGGGACTGACCGCAGAAGTTCTTTTACAAATCCAACAAGAAGAAACACAAAGCAATGGTAGTGGAGGAAGGCACAAGACTGGAAGAAGTCAAAAGACTGGAGCAGGAGCAATATCCGAATCCAACCAATTGCTTTAGACTTTAGACTTTAACTACCTGGGCAGACTTTTGGAGGACACCACAGTCAGTGCCTAGCTTCTTGTTGAGGCCAACCTACGGTGCCTTTGCATGAAATGTATTGAGCTGGCAGCAGAATGTCAAAAGGGCCGCTGTAAAACCAGACTCTACATAGTGGAGGTCAGGTACTGTGGATTTACGGAAAGATCAGCTGCTTCGGGTGTCATGACTGAAAGAAGTCAAAAGACTGGAGCAGGAGCAATATCCGAATCTAACCAATTGGGTTGCGTAACCACCTGGGCAGACCTTTGGAGGACACCACAGTCAAGGCCCAGGCTTCCTGTTAAAGGCAACCAACGGTACCTTTCCATGTCGCAGTGGTTCTGAGATAAGGTTTGCTGCCCCCCATTTGGTCACATCCAAGCAGGCAGGTTGGGGGGGCAGCGTGGCGGTGACCCAAGACTACTTCAGTTCCAGCTGTGAACCTTAAAAGTTGCCGAGTATCAGTGTACCACACACCAACAACCACAGAAATGGCACTGACATGCTTTGTCATGTTTAGTAGCGCCCCTTGTCCCCCCAACAACTGTGCCTCGACCAGACATAAAGAGGAGGTTCTTTCTCATAGAACTCTCCGGCCCTCCGAAAGAAGGTATGGGAGCGGCATACAAACCGCAGCGCCTAAAATATATTGAGCTGGCAGCAGAATGTCAAAAGGGCCGCAGTAAATCCAGAATCTACATTGTGGAGGTCAGGTGCTGTGGATTTACGGAAAGATCAGCTGCTTCGGGTGTCAAGTGTAGAAGGGAAAGGCCTGCGAAACCCTGGAAAAAAATTGGGTAAGAGGCTTAAAAAGCTATGACTGAGAAGGAAGGTTAAACGTTGGGGTTCTTGAAGAGGGGTGGAGAGGTCCCCTACTCTACCACATCCCCCATTGCCTGGAGTTCGAATGGCTTAGGACCGAAACATCAGTGAACGGTGATGATGTAACCACACCGTGTGGTTCGGGTTCCTGGAACCGATCCCTGGCTTCCGCTATCCTAGTCATGCCCATTATGTCCTTTATACACTTCACCCTTGCTCCTGTTGGGTTGTGGTCAGGGCCTTGCATGGCACCTCCCACCATAAGTGTGTGAATGGGTGAATGTGGAAATAATGTCCAAGCAAACCTTGAAAGTAGAAAAGCGCTATTCATAGCTTACCGAAATTGTACTAAAAACATTTTGACAAATTTTTGAGCGCCGTGTGCAATGTTCTATATTCTCAATGGAACATTTAAAGTGTTATTTACTTCCATCATATTGCGGTCTACGTGTATCTCTCATGTATGACTGCCATCTACTAGTCACACTTATCATTACACCATGTATAGAATAAAATTGTGTCGTGGTCGGTAAGCACAACCAGAATTATGTCGTACATGAGGTGCACCGGGTTATAAGGCGTACTGTTGATTTTTGAGAAAATTAAATGATTTCAAGTGCGCCTTATCGTTAAAAAAATATGGTACTTCTTGTCTTTATTGCAAAATGGTGACACTTAGTCAAACTCAGGAAGTAAACTTTGGTGGATGTGTCAACATGGTAAAAATATGGTGAGAATGATTCGCTACTGGTACTTTTTCACTGGCACTCATGGAGGGTGGACTTGCTTGCTTCTTCGTCCTGTATTGTCTTAAAGTTTTTGATGCCTCTTTTTGCACAGCTCTCCAAATCTAAACATTGGAACTATTTAACTGGCCTCAAGGAAATTGACAAGATCTTGGGTATGGGGGAACCTGCTTGTCGTGACGGAGCGGTTGTTGCTGGACACGCGACGGACTCTTGGGAGAAGAAGGAGTACTACGTGCCTGGTGACCATTTTCTGTCGAGAACGTGAAGATATCTACCTATTCGGAATTATGACAACAGGACATCTGTTGATTGGAGTAAGCGTTGCTCTGGTTTGCTGAGAGTCTTCAAAGTACCCCTTAGCTGCCACAAATGATTGGAGGAAGCGGGAAAAACTGTGGACACTAGTGTGATTTTGGATCATATCGGACTGTCTGACCCACAGGATGAATTTGAGGACCAGTCAGACAATTGAAAGTGAAAAGCTCATTTTTATTTTCACTTGTATACAAAACAATCTAACTTGGATTGTTTCCCTGGCTTCGAGACTCTCCCCAAGGACAGTGCGGCAAAGACACAACAAACTCCCCTTCTTGTCATACATGTCAACCCTCCCGTATTTTCCGGGAGACTCACGAAATTCAGCGCCTCTCCCAAAAAACTTCCCGGGACAAATTTTCTCCCGAAAATCTCACGAAATTCAGGCGGAGCTGGAGGCCACTCCCACTCCAGCTCCATGCGGACCTGAGTGAGGACAGCCTGTTTTCAGGTCCGCTTTCCTACAATACAAACAGCATGTCTGCCCAATGATGTTATAACTGTAGAATGATCGAGGGCAAGTTCTTGGTTTCTTATGTGGGTTTATTGTTAGGCAGTTTCATTAACGTCCTCCCAGCGCGGTAACAACACACAACAACAGCAGTCACGTTTTCGTCTGCCGTAAACAGCAATGTTGTGACACTCTTAAACAGGACAATACTGTCATCTACTGTACATGCATATGGTTAGAAACATAGTGATGGACAATTCAACCTTTAACTTAACAATGAGTAGATGAGTGTTATGTGTGTGTATATGTGTAAATAAATGAACACTGAAATTCAAGTATTTATTTTATATATATATATATATATATATATATATATATATATATATATATATATATATATATATATATATATATATATATATATGTATATATATATATATATATATATATATATATATATATAATAAAATAAGTATACATATACATATAGCAAAAATTCACTGAAAGTCAAGTATTTCTTATACATATATATATATATATATATATATAAAATAAAATAAATATACATATATATATAGCTAACATTCACTGAAAGTCAAGTATTTCCTATATATATATATATATATATATATATATATATATATATATAAACAGCTGTAAATATACTCCCACCTTCTTAACCACGACCCCAAACACACCCCGCACCCAACCACGCCCCCCGCCCGACCACGCCCCCCACCTCCTGAAATTGGAGGTCTCAAGGTTGGCAAGTATGCTTTTTGTCCTTCATGGAAACACACTTGTTGTTGTTTACTTTGGACTTATCGGCTGCACAATATCAAGGCCGCGGAACAGAGACACGCGACAGGCTTACACTCCACCCCCCTATCCAACGCCCTTGATGCAAGTCCCATAGATGGACGGATGGGCAGCGCTTGAAAGCTGCGGCCTGTCACTATGGCCCCTCACTCCCTCTCCGTTGTTGCTAGATATCTCGAGATGTACATTGTAATATGTGTATGTGCTCTGCTATTGAGGTTTTTCCCACTCCAGGCTGGGCCCCCTTAGAAGCCCAGTCTAGATTGTACTTTTTTACTCATCCTCCCCCAGCGTTGACCTTTTTCCCATCTTTTACGGGGTGCTTTGTGGCGACCCATCAGCGTTCTTGTTCTGTAACCATGTACACTGTTTGTTTGTCTAATCTTGAACGGGTTTGTGCTGAAAACAAAGTTTCGTTGTTTCCTTGTGCAATGACAATAAAGACCTATCCTATCCTCCTGGACACTAAGGGAGAGCAGGTCGGATTAAATAAGATCTGCTTCTTCTTCTTCCACCTTTTCAGACATGGCGAGGGTGCAACTATAAACATGTGACGCCCAATATTGCAACTCAATAAGGATGTCCAAAACAAATGGCCGTGCTCCAGTATGTACCGCATTTAAGGTCCCGAAGCCTTTGTGCGAGTACAAATTAGAAAAACCATTCAGCATTCTTCCCCCATCTCATTCTTAAACAAGAAGAAATATTTATATTCACGGGGTGCGAGCTAAAGGTAATGAGGTCACAGGGGCAGATTTAGTCGGCTATTGTTCCTTCAGGGCTCCATTCAAATGAAGTGCCGCTTCCTCAAGTGGACATTACATACTCACCATTTAACGCATTTTTATCTACTGTGAATAATTTACTAGTTACACAATGCTACAAGTCCCCCCCCAAAAAAGGCTATTATAAAGAGGATTTGCAGGTATGAATGGTGTCGGGCCTTGGCAGGGAAAGAGTCCGGAAAAAGAGTCGGAATTAGCAGAAGACAAAGCTTTAAGAGAGAGAACAGCACCGGTGAGAGTCAAATGCAAAAAGAAATGACTCTGAGCAATTATGAAAGACATTTGAGGACTATAATTTGGGGAATGTATCACAGCATATCATAGTAGGGCTGGGCGATATGGCCTTTTTTTTTAATATCTCGATATTTTTAGACCATATCGCGATACACGATATACCGTATTTCCTTAAATTGCCGCCGGGGCGCGAAATTAATTTAAAACCTCTTCTCACTCCGGCGTGTACCAAAGGCATGCGGTAAAAGCAAGCATGCGCTAATTACAAACCCTGTTTCCATATGAGTTGGGAAATTGTGTTACATGTAAATACAAACGGAATACAATGATTTGCAAATCATTTTCAACCCATATTCAGTTGAATATACTACAAAGACAACATATTTGATGTTCAAACTGATAAACTTTAGAATTTGATGCCAGCAACAAGTGACAAAGAAGTTGGGAAAGGGGGCAATAAATACTGATAAAGTTGAGAAATACTCATCAAACACTTATTTGGAACATCCAAGAGGTCTGCAGGCTAATTGGGAACAGGTGTGTGCCATGATTGGGTATAAAAGCAGCTTCCGTGAAATGCTAAGTAATTCACAAACAAGGATGGAGCGAGGGTCACCAATTTGTAAGCAAATTGTCAAACAGTTTTAGAAGAACATTTCTCAAAAAGCTATTGCAGGGAATTGAGAGATTTTACTATCTACGGTCCGTAAAATCATCAAAAGATTCAGAGAATCTGGAGAAATCCCTGCACATAAGCGATGATATTAAGGACCTTTGATCCCTCAGGCGGTACTGCATCAAAAACCGACATCAGTGTGTAAAGGATATCACCACATGGGCTCAGGAACACTTCAGAAAACCACTGTCAGTAACTACAGTTGGTTGATACATCTTTAAGTGCAAGATAAAACTCTGCTATGCAAAGCAAAACCCATTTATCAAAAACACCCTGAAACGCCGCTGGCTTCGCTGGGCCCGAGCTTATTTAAGATGGACTGATGCAAAGTGGAAAAGTGTTCTGTGGTCTGACGAGTCCACATTTCCAATGAAACTGTGGAAGTGGTGTCTTCCGGAAAAAAGAGGGAAAATAAACATCCGGATTGTAATAGGCGCAAAGTTGAAAAGCCAGCATCTGTGATGGTATGGGGGTGTATTAGTGCCCTAGGCATGGGTAACTTACACATCTGTGAAGGCACCATTAATGCTGAAAGCTCCATACAGGTTTTGGAGCAACATATGTTGTCATCCAAGCAACGTTATCATGGACGCCCCTGCTTATTTCAGCAAGACAATGCCAAGCCACATGTTACAAAACAGGGCTTCGTAGTAAAAGAGTGCGGGTACTTTCCTGGCGCGCCTGCAGTCCAGACCTGTCTCCCATCGAAAATGTGTGGCGCATTATGATGCGTAAAATACGACAACAAGACCCGGGACTGTTGAACAACTTAAGCTGTACATCAAGCAAGAATGGTAAAGAATTCTACTTTCAAAGCTGCAACAATTAGTTTATTCAGTTACCAAACGTTTATTGAGTGTTGTTAAAAGAAAAGGTGATGTAACACAGTGGTGAACATGCCCTTTCCCAACTACTTTGGCATGTGTTGCAGCCATGAAATTCTAAGTTAATTATTATTTGCAAAAAAAAAAAAAAGTTTATGAGTTTGAACATCAAATAACTTGTCTTTGTAGTGCATTCAATTCAATATGGGTTGAAAAGGATTTGCAAATCATTGTATTCCGTTTATATTTACATCTAACACAATTTCCCAACTCATATGGAAACGGGGTTTGTATTTTAAAAACTTTTCTCACTCTGGCGCTTACCAAAGGCATGCAGTAAATTTAGGTCTGCGCTTATAAATTTGAGTGTGATGTAAGGATACCATCATGAAAAGCACATTTAATTAAAAAAAATGTGGTTATGGTCTTACCTTTACTTATAAATGAAGTCCATGCGCAGCTCCTTCTGATCAAAAGCATTGATAACTTGTTTATTGAAGTCTTCCTTATCTTTCTTCAGTTTTAAAAGTCTCTCTGTCTCGATGGAGATTTTCCTTTATTACCTCCTGTTTCGATTACAAAGTCCAGTTTAGAAAACTGTTTTATTTTAGATATGTAATCCTCAATGTTAAAAGTGCAAGCGAGAGGAAAAAATAAACGATCGCTGCCCACTCTTGCCGCTTGTTTTCACTTATTCTGCAGCCGATTAGTCGCAAGAAGGATCACTAGCGCCCTCTATCACCAGGAGGCGGTAGTCATTTAATGACGCATATTTGACACACGCAGCTACGGTATATTAATAAAACATAGCTGCTTACAGCATAATCAATAGCTTGGACCTTAAATTCTACTGAATAGCTCTTAATCTTCTTCCCTTTATGCGATTTCAAATGATTGAAATCAGCCTCCTCCTCCTTCATACTGCATAAAAATATGCTCCTTTTAAACTTCCATGCAGAGAGGTAAATCACAACTAAGTCAATTGACCAAAACTCTATTTATTAAGCAGTGGCACAAAAATTCATGTCATTTCCAAAACAGAAAGTGCAAGATTGTCGGAGACATTTTAAAACAAGCTATGAGTGCACTTTTGTGCATGATGTCACTAAGATGTCACATCAAAACAACACTAAATAAAGTGCAATTTTTGTACAGAATTCCACTACAATAGTTTAAAACAAATAAAGTGCACTTTTGTGCATGATGTCACACAAGATATTTCAATAACTGTCAAATAAAAATGAGCTGCATAAAGGTAAATCAAATAGTGTTCGTCCTTCGCTATGTGGTAGGTTAGTGTGGACGTTATCTCCTTCTGTTGTTGACTATTTGTTTCATACGGTGTTGATCTGGAAATGTTTGCCTCGGCATTTTGATGGTTTGGCGTGTGGCACCGAATGGAGATGTTGACATGCTGAGTAAACACTCTTCATTCTCTGGCAGGTGACTTTTCAAATGATGCTACATATTAACAGTAATGCTACATTTTTTAGCAACGCTTTTGCCCCACACTTTACAAACTACGGTTGTCGGTTCGACATATTCCCACTTGAAGCCAAACCACCGCCAGACTGCTGTTTTTCTTGGGAATTAGTTCTTACTTCATTTGTGACCAGATTCGCACCGTCTCTCGTTCTCGTATTACCGCTCGCACGACTCCACTAGCATCACAGCTAACGTTACCCGTGCTGCTACCTCTCTGCCCCGCCAGGGCGTGTACGAAAGTGACGTATGTAAGAAGGTGCGATTGCTGTCTGTGAGAAGGAGAGACAACACATGGAAGAGCCTGTAGTGTAATGCCCACAGCTAAAAGCAACTGCATGACAACGTATCCTCGAATATCACAATATAGTCATTTTCTATATCGCACAGAGACAAACCCGCGATATATTGAGTATATTGATATATCGCCCAGTCCTACCAGAACACCTTGCAGCACTAAGTCTTCCGGGACACTACAATATTGTGACGGTCTCTTGCTGTCGTTCGGGTTCTCAGGACCACCAAGGAAGGACATTGTTGCGCTTGCTAGACTCTATTTTATTTTTCAATAATAAAAAGTCTCGACAGGTTGCTTTTCGGCCTCGCCGTGTCCTGCTTCCTCTGCCGCTCCACCTTTTCGCTCGCGAGCGTAACGTCTTCCTGTTGCTCTCTCTCGCTCTCGTTCAGCATCCGCTTCTCTTTGGCTTCTTCTGTGATCTCCGCCTCTCTCCCGTGCGTTTAAGGCCGCTTCCTTTTTATACAGTGCGAGAGGAGATTTAAATTTTTCCCAGCGGGGCTACCCACGCATTTGATAATATTTGCGGGGTTGATTGCGGCGCGTCCCGCCTAGCTGCTTGCTCGCAGTCCACGCCTCCTCGCCGCCATCTTGGGACGGGATCTGGCGTGCCCTGCATCGCTGTCGGACTGCCGGCCACGCCTCCTCGCCGCCGTCTTGCAGCGGGCTACGGTGTGCCCTGCCTCGCTGTCGGACAGCCGGCTCCGCCTTTCCACAAATATACACCACGCCGCCCCATCTCCGCCCACCTCAACCTCCTCATGCTCTCTCAGGAAGACCATGTCCCAAATTCCACGCATTTGATAATATTTGCGGGGTTGATTGCGGCGCGTCCCGCCTAGCTGCTTGCTCGCAGTCCACGCCTCCTCGCCGCCATCTTGGGACGGGCTCTGGCGTGCACTGCCTCGCTGTCGGACTGCCGGCCACGCCTCCTCGCCGCCATCTTGTAGCGGGCTACAGTGTGCCCTGCCTCGCTGTCGGACTGCCGGCTCCGCCTCTCCACAAATATACACCACCCGCCCCAACTCCGCCCACTTCAACCTCCTCATGCTCTCTCAGGGAGAGCATGTCCCAAATTCCAAGCTGATGTTTTGAGGCATGTTAAAAAAACATAATGCAATTTGTGACTTCAATAATAAATATGGCAGTGTCATGTTGGCAATTTTTTTTCCCATAACTTGAGTTGATTTATTTTTGGAAAACCTTGTTACATTGTTTAATGCATCCAGCGGGGCATCACGACAAAATTAGCCATAATAATGTGTTCATTTCACCACTGTATATATCACAGTGGAGAGGCGGAGCCAACGGGCCGACGGCGGGGCAGGGCTCCAAGATGGCAGCAAGGAGGCGGAGGATGCAGCAGAGCGGAGAGGCGGGGCTTGCTGGGAGCGACGCCGCCACAATCTAAATCAGGTGCGTGGGATGCACACCGGCACACAATTAATTTATCTCCTCCTGCTGTATAAAAGGGGAGAAGGAGGAGAGATCAAAGAAGGAGGGAGAGACTGCAGAAGAGATCGAGGAGTGGAAGCAAAAGAGCGCACAACAACGAAGCGGCCGACTGAAGGAGAGCGAGGAGCGAGCAGGAGAGAAGGAGCTGAAAAGTGACCAGACCGAAAGACAAGCTTGTTATTGAAAGAATAAAAGAGTCAAACCTGCTCAAGAGAGATGTCCTGCCTGGGTGGTCCATTCAACCCACACGATTACGGCTTAAGTCTGTCACAATCACTATCGCTAATAAAGAGTTGGACAAAATCGGAATATCGGATATCGACAAAAAAGCCATTATGGGACATCTCTATTAAATAATGTGGCGGGCCAGATCTGGCCCCCGGGCCTTGAGTTTGACACCTTTTTTTTTTTTTTAAAGCGTTGCCTGTACAAGAACGTGCAACTAGGAACAGATTGCGTTCTTCAAATCCCGTTTCCATATGAGTTGGGAAACTGTGTTAGACGTAAATATAAACGGAATACAATGATTTGCAAATCCTTTTTAACCCATATTCAATTGAATGCACTACAAAGACAAGATATTTGATGTTCGAACTTATAAACTTTATTTTTTTTTGCAAATAATGATTTACTTAGAATTTCTTGGCTGCAACACGTGCCAAAGTAGTTGGGAAAGGGCATGTTCACCATAGTGTTATATCACCTTTTCTTTGAAAAACACTCAATAAACGTTTGGAAACTGAAGAAACTAATTGTTGAAGCTTTGAAAGTGGAATTCTTTCACATTCTTGTTTTATGCAGAGCTTCAGTCTTTCAACAGTCCGGGGTCTCTGCTGTCGTATTTTACACTTCATAATACGCCACACATCTTCGATGGGAGACCGGTCTGGACTGAAGGCGGGCCAGGAAAGTACCCGCACTCTTTTACTACGAAGCCACGCTTTTGTAACACGTGGCTTGGCATTGTCTTGCTGAAATAAGCAGGGGCGTCCATGATAACGTTGCTTGGATGACAACATATGTTCCTCCAAAACCTGTATGGACCATTCAGCATTAACGGTCGCAGATGTGTAAGTTACCTATGCCTTGGGCACTAATACACCCCCATACCATCACAGATGCTGGCTTTTGAACTTTGCGCCTATAACAATCCGGATGGTTATTTTCTTCTTTGTTACGGAGGACACCACGTCCACAGTTTCCAAATATAATTTGAAATGTGGACTCGTCAGACCACAGAATACTTTTCCACTTTGCATCAGTCCACCTTAGATGAGCTCGGGCCCAGCGAAGCCGGCGGCGTTTCAGGATGTTGTTGATAAATGGCATTTGCTTTGCATAGCAGAGTTTTAACTTGCACTTACAGATGTAGCGACCAACTGTAGTTACTGACAGTGGTGTTATGAAGTGTTCCTGAACCCATGTGGTGATATCCTTTACATACTGATGTCCGTTTTTGATGCAGTACCGCCTCAGGGATCAACGGTCCGTAATATCATCGCTTACGTGCAGTGATTTCTCCAGTTTCTCTGAACCTTTTGATGATTTTACGGACCGTAGATGGTAATATGTTGTCTTTGTAGCATATTCAACTGAATATGGGTTGAAGATGATTTGTAAATCATTGTATTCCGTTTATATTTACATCTAACACAATTTCCCAACTCATATGGAAACGTGGTTTGTATATTGCTTAATTCTCAACAATGTTTTGATTTTCTCAAAGAAATCCTTCGGCCCAGGATGGTCGAGGCTTTAGGGTTCAGCGTGAAACACAGGTGCACACACACACACACACACACACACAAGGTCCCATGGCTCCAGCACAATCAGCATGTTTATACAGAGTGTCAAGAAAAGCTCGCTCGCGCTGACAAAAAGCACCGGGTGAAATTAGGAATTTCAAGACGTCGCAATAAACGGCGTTCGCCTCACCATCCCTCTCGCAACTATATACACTCACACACTCACACACACGTTGTGTGTGACTGACGAGGACTGATCGAGCCAGCGGAGACGGGGACAGAGGAGTCAAACAAAGGGTAGAAATATGACGACGGGAGGAAACGGAGAGCCAAAATAAGCGAGGAGGAAGCGGAGCGATGGAGAACAGGATGAAACTGACACATATTAGAAGAGCCAGAACACACCGAGAGAGAGCTTTCCCCTTCCTGAGAGCTCATATACAGAGATTAGTGGAGGGCGGGAAAGAAAGATGGAGAGCGCATTGCCTTTCTTAAAAAAACGGCACAAAATAGAGGAACTTTTTAAACCCCCTTAAAACCTTCTTTATTAGCGAGTTTTTCTTCCATAAATTTACATGAACTCAAAATGTGATTGTAGTCTAGTCCTTCAACTTTACTTTGAATAAAGTACCTCTTTTTTGGACAATTTACTCCATCCATCCATCCATTTTCTACCGCTTATTCCCTTTTGGGGTCGCGGGGGGCGCTTGCGTCTATCTCAGCTACAATCGGGCGCCTATCTCAGCTACAATCAGGCGGAAGGCAGCGTAAACCCTGGACAAGTCGCCACCTCATCGCAGGGCCAACACAGATAGACAGACAATTTACTCTCAAATGATAAAATTATTAAATATGCGGCCTTGTACCCATGGTTGGTGTCAAGGTTTTAATTATGGAATAACATTTAATCAAGCCACAATGTATAGTCCTTTTTTTTCAATGAGGGCCACATCGTAGTTCTGACTGGCCCCAGAGGGCCGCTTCTACGATCATGTATTACATACTATACATTTCCCTTTTGGACTATATTATCATGAATTACCATGAATTGATTAAACAAGTTGAAAAACTTATTCGGGTGTTACCATTTAGTGGTGAATTGTACGGAATATGTACTGAACTGTGCAATCTACTAATAAAAGTATCAATCAATCAATCAATCAAAATTAATTTATATTTGTTATGTCTGTAAATTAGGTTTATGTTTGATCATGTTATGTTTTGTTTTTTGGACTCTAGTTTCCCGTTTTGCACTTCCTGGTTTTGTTTGTTTCCATAGTTACCCATCAATTTCCATCTGGTCTCGGAATCACGCCCTGGTCCTCAGCTCTCACACCTGTTTCCAATTACCACAGCCAGTATTTAAGTTTTCTGGTCCTCGGCCTGGGAACTGTTGCGTTTTGGACCTGTTCTTCCTTCGGTCATCGCCCCCAGATTCTTTTAGGACACATAGCTGGTTTTAAATCAATCAGAGACAGAGGTTGCTCATTTTGATATTCTATATCCAAAGCGCCTTGGGAGATCAATTTAGATACAACATTTCAAAGGCACGGTCCAAATTGATCTAATCCTAAAAATGGCAGTTTCTCCCTCCTCACTCATTCTCACCCGCCCCTCTTCTTCTCCTCCCTACCTCGGACAGTTCAGATAACAGATGGTTATGGCTTCATTCCGACATTCCAAATTCAAGGTCTATGTAAAAGGCTCACACTTTACCTGTTCTAAAATCTGACTAGGAAATAAAAAGATAACCAAATCCAACAGAACTTTGCATACTACTTAGCAACCTACCGGACTTTGTATCGAACCCTCAAGACCACGCACCTACCTTGCCTTGCCAACCTTCATGCTTTGCCACGCTGCTAATTGTTTTGACCACGCCACGTAAGATTTTTGTTTGTATTTATGCCTCAGTGCAAGTTTTTGGTTTTTGCACCATAGATAGTATCTTTTGTTTCGTGTGTATATAGTCATGTCATCGTGCTGTTTTTGTTTTCTTGAGTATAGTCTAGTTTTTATCCGCCATTGAGCGTGTCCTTTGTTTTGTCTGTTTTGTATTATATAGTGTGTAAATAAATTAATCATGTACTCACATTCACGCCTGGCTCGTTCCAAATATTCTCTGCATCGAAAAAGCAATACATCTCCAAGTCATGGTCCTGACAATATTATTATGTGTTGTCAACTTTATACTTTTTTTTATGCCATTGCCTGAAATAAATAAATGAAAAATTGAAAAAAAAAAAATTGTACTATTATTATACCATTTTTTTATGCATTTCATTAGATTTTTTTAAAACTAAAATATAAAAAAATATATATGGCAAGTTGCAATAATTTCACCTCGATATTTTGTGTATTTTACTGTAAATGAAAAAACAGTACTGCTGTTTTTATGGTAAAAAAAAAAAAAGGCAGCTCAGTTGCCAGAATTTCACTGTAAAGTGTTCTTTTTTTTACTGTGAATAAAAAACAGTAACATTTTGACACCTGAGCTGACAGTTTGTTAGTTGTTTTTTTTTATACGCGAATAAACAACTGTGTATTTTTCTGTGTATTACTGTAAAATATACAGTTCATCACAGTAAAAAAAAAAAAACTACCTTTTGGACTATATTAATTTATATTATTATGTGTTGTCAACTTTGTACTGTTTTTATGTCATTGCCTGAAAGAAATAAATAAATGAAAAAAAATGTGTTCTATTATTATACAATTTTTTTATGCATTTCAATAGTAGATTTTTTTTTAAACTAAAATGTAAAAAAAAAATATTGTAAGTTGCAATAATTTCACCTCAATATTTAGTGTATTTTACAGAAAACTGAAAAACAGTACTGCTGTTTTTATGGTATAAAAAAAAGGCAGCCCAGTCGCCAGAATTTCACTGTAAAATGTAAAACATTTTTTACAGTGGAAAAAAAACTGTAATTTTACAGTAAAATTTTGGCACCTGAGCTGCCAGTTTTTATTTTTTTTTAGTGCAAATCAACAAATGTAGATTTTTCGGTGTAATGCTGTAAACTGTAAAGTTTATTACAGTATAAAAAAAAAGCTTTTACTTTTTGGACTATATTAATTTATATTATGTGTTGTCAACTTTGTACTTTTTTATGTCATTGGTTGAAATAAATAAATGAAAACATTTTTTAAAATAGTACTATTACACCATTTTTTATGCATTTCATTAGTAGATTTTTTTAACACTAAAATGTAAAAAAAAAAATATGGTAAGTTGCAATAATTTCACCTCAATATTTTGTGTATTTTACTGTAAATGAAAAAACAGTACTGCTGTTTTTATGGTAAAAAAATAATTTAAAAAAGGCAGCTCAGTTGCCAGAATATCACTGTAAAATCTAAAACATTTTTTACGGTGAATAAAAAAATAATTTTACAGTAAAATTTTGGCACCTGATCTGCCAGTTTCTTAGTTGTTTTTTTCACCGCAAATAAACAACTTTGGATTTTTCGGTATATTACTGTGATAGCCAAAACGGCACCACGGTTTATTACAGTAAAAAAAAAAAAAAGTACAGTTTTTCTTTTCCATTTAGAGAAAAATGCTGTAAAAAACACAGTAAATTACACAATTTTACCATGAAATCTATTGCTACTTTTACATTGCACACTTTGATGGACAACTTGCTTTGAAATCATTATTGTCATGTCTATGTAATCATGTTTTGTTTTAGTCATGATCTGTTTGTTTTTTGGCCACTCAGTCCTGTTTTTAGACTTCCTGGTTTGTTTTGTCACCACGACTACCCATTAGTTTTCACCTGTCCTCATGTCTCTCACCTGTTTTCACTAATCCCCACAGTATTATTTAAGCCTGTCTGTTTCTGTCGTTCATGCTGGCAACATAATGTCAATACTTGGACTAATGAGTGGTTGTTTTCCCGAGATGCAAGTGAACTTGGACCGGAGATGGCATGAAGGTAAAGACATCTTTTATTTTAAAACAATAACTGCACAAAAAAAGGCAAACAAAAGGCGCACACAATGGCGGAGAACAAACTTTACAAAAGAAAAAAACTTGCACTTTGGCATGAGTAACAAAAACACTTACTGTGACTGAGACAAGGGTATGAGAAAAAAACAGCATGGATATCATGGGTGCAGGAGGTGATGTTGCCAGAATGAACAACAGAAACACCCCTCTGACTTTCAGGTACCATATAATATCACTAAAACACTAGTAACACAATAGGCAGATAAGGGATTTTCCAGAATGATCCTAGTAAATGTGTCTAATAAATTCTAAATCGCTCACACTGCCCTTGCCTTTTTTTTTCTCTAGTCCTTCACTCTCACTTTCCTCATCCACAAATCTTTCATCCTCGCTCAAATTAATGGGGAAATCGTCGCTTTCTCTGTCCGAATCGCTCTAGCTGCTGGTGGCCATGATTGTAAACAATGTGAGGATGCGAGGAGCTCCACAACCCGTGACGTCACGCGCACATCGTCTGCTACGTCCGGTACAGGCAAGGCTTTTTTATTAGCGACCAAAAGTTCCGAACTTTATCGTCGATGTACTCTACTAAATCCTTTCAGCAAAAATATGGCAATATCTCGAAATAATCAAGTATGACACATAGAATGGACCTGCTATCCCTGTTTGAATAAGAAAATCTCATTTCAGTAGGCCTCTAACATACCAGGCACCTTCTCAGTTGGTTATTTTTGCGTCATATAACGTACACTTATTCAGCCTGTTGTTCACTATTCTTTATCTATTTTAAATTGCCTTTCAAATGGCTATTCTTGGTTTTGGATTTTATCAAATGAATTTCCCCCAAAAATGCGACTTATACTCCACTGCGACATATATATGTTTTTTTCCTTCTTTATTATGCATTTTCGGTCGGTGCGACGTATACTCCGGAGCGATTTATAATCCGAAAAATACAGTATTTATTGGTAAAAAAAAAACAAAATATATATCTAACTTTTTCAATGAATTTGTTAAAGTACAAATCATACGTCAAATTTAATTCAAGTTTGATTAAAAAAAAATTGTGTTTTTTTTTTTTTTAATAAAGGCATTTTATCAGTTTGTCCGTTTTTCCAGACAAACATTTATCCACATTAATAAGAACCTGTTATCAAATTCATATATAATTCAATTAAATTTGTGCCTGGAAATGTTTCCGACAGAGTACGCATAATGCTTTGTTCCATAATTCATTTTTTTACCCAAATTTCCCATGAAAAGGGCCAATATGCTGTTTCCCGTCTTCCACTTAGGTTGTACTCAGTCCCGTGACATTTGAACTGAAGTGAACAAAGTGGTGGGTCACCAAACCAGGTTTTAGTAGGCAAGGGGCCTCGATCTTACCATTAAAAGCAGATGGGAGAAAAAAAATGCCAACTATGCGATGTTATTGATCCAATACTTTATCAAAATAAGATTTGTGGAGTGATATCAAGGACTATACGTCGGTGGCGCTCCCAGACATGTGGAACTATTGTGCTCCAGACATCATTCTACACGAAAAAACAGATGAAACTTGGAAAAGCATGGAGGTCTACAGCTTCTTTGTGTGTCTGGGTCGAGGACAATGGTATCAAAACTCTCCCGGATAAATATGCATCGCTTTTGCTCGGGTAAGGTTGTATTTCATGATTTAACTTCACATCTACTTCCGTGTTTGTTGTTGTTATTGAGCCCGCCGTTCACAAGTAGCGTGTTTTTCAAAATATAACTATAGATGTCAACATTGTGTACGTGCTGAAAGATTAAATTATGATTGTTTATCAAAATATAACAATAGATGTAAACATTGTGTATGTGCTGAAATAATGTTATGATTGTTTATCAAAATACAACTATAGATGTTATTAACATTGTGTACGTACTGAAAGATTAATTTATGATTATTTATCAAAATATAACTATAGGTGTCAACATTGTGTACCTGCTAAAAGATTCATTTATGATTGTTTATCAAAATATAACTATAGATGTCAACATTGTGTACGTGGTGAAAGATAAATTTATGATTATCAAAATATAATTATAAAGGTCAACATTGTTTATGTGTTGAAAGATCCATTTATGATTGTTTATCAAAATATACAGTAACTATAGATGTCAACATTGTGTGCGTGTTGAAATGTATGATGTGGTGATATCCTTTACACACTGATGTCGCTTTTTGATGCAGTACCGCCTGAGGGATCGAAGGTCCATAATATAGTTGCTTACGTGCAGTGATTTCTCCAGATTCTCTGAATATTATTTTACGGACTGTAGATGGTGAAATCCCTAAATTCCTTGCAACAGCTGGTTGAGAAATGTTGTTCTTAAACAATTTGCTCACGCATTTGTTGACAAAGTGGTGACCTTCACCCCATCCTTGTCTGGGAATGACTGAGCATCTCATGGAAGCTGCTTTCATACCAAATCATGGCACCCACCTGTTCCTAATCAACATGTTCACCAGTGGGATGTTCCAAATAAGTGTTTGATGAGCATTCCTCAACTTTTTAAGTCTTTTTTGCCAGCTTTTTTGAAACATGTTGCAAGCATCAACTTCCAAATGAGCTAATATTTGCTAAAAAAGTAACGTGTTCCAGTTTGAACGGTATCTTGTCTTTGCAGTCTATTCAATTGAATATACCGTATTTCCTTGAATTGCCGCAGGGCATATAGTATGCGCCTGCCTTGAATTACTGCCGGGTCAAACTCGCTTCGCAAAATAATTAGCGCATGCTTAGTATTACCGCCTGGTCAAACTCGTGACACTTCCCCTGTCATCATTTTCAAAATGGAAGAGGCTGATTTCAATACCGGTAATTTGAAATCACATAAAGGGAAGAAGATTAAGAGCTATTCAGTAGGATTTAAGGTCCAAGCTGACATCACACTCAAATTTTTACTGCATACCTTTGGTAAGTGCCGGAGTGAGAAGAGGTTTTAAAATAATTAGCGCATGCTTACTTTTACCGCATGCCTTTGGTAAGCACAGGAGTGAGAAGAGATTTTAAATTAATAAGCGCCCCGGCGGCAATTCAAGGAAATACGGTAGGTTGAAAAGGATTTGCAAATCAGTGTATTCTGCTTTTATTTATCGTTTACACAACGTGCCGACTTCACTGGTTTTGGGTTTAGTAGAAGAAGTTTTATGCAGATGCAGAATAGCAAAAGGCTAAATTCTCCAGAGTGAGATTCCACATGTGACACATGTTAAACAGGCGATTCAAAGGGTCATAAAGTATGCACAAAAAATCACCGGCTGCCCTCTGCCCTCCCTGAAGGATTTACATAACTCCCGTTGCCTTAAGAAAGCAAAAACCATCACCAAAGACAGCACACACCCTGCCTACCACCTGTTCCACCTGCTACCATCGGGCAGGCGCTACAGGTGCATCAGAGCCAGAACAACCAGGCTCAGAAACAGTTTTTTTCCCAGAGCTGTCACCGTGTTAATTCTAACTTATAATAATAATAATTCACCCCTGTACAATATCCTGCCCTAATTCTCTACTGTGCAATACTACTCTTTGATGTGGTGATATCCTTTACGTCCGACACTGATTGTTATTTATTACTTCGGTACTCTTGTCTTGTTCTGTATATTGTACAGTATTTTGTATTTCTACAGCGTTTTGTATATTGTACAGGATTGCTTGTTATTTTTATTGGATAGTAGTCTGTTTATTTCAATTGTTAGTTGTTAAATAAATAAATAAATGGGTTGTATTTGTATAGCGCTTTTCTACCTTCAAGGTACTCAAAGCGCTTTGACATTACTTCCACATTTACCCATTCACACACACATTCACACACTGATGGAGGGAGCTGCCATGCAAGGCGCCAACCAGCACCCATCAGGAGCAAGGGTGAAGTGTCTTGCTCAGGACACAACGGACGTGACGAGGTTGGTACTAGGTGGGATTTGAACCAGGGACCCTCGGGTTGCGCACGGCCACTCTCCCACTGCGCCACGCCATGGACTAGCTGCCTGTTGTTTATGTTGTTTATTACCTCTTGTGTTATTTATTTTATCCCACATTTGTTCCCACAACCGCACCTAAGTATGAGTCTTTAATCTCGCTATATGCAAATATAATGACAATAAAGTATTTTTTATTCTACGTTAAAGCCTTGGTGGAGGCCTAAACAGCAGCGCTCTTCCTCCCTCTTCTTTTCAGTGACATTCAGCATTTGAAGGTATGCGATACACGCGACGCGGGATTTCATTTTAAGACGCTACAACGCTTCAAACGAGCCGAAAAATTCGTTTGGAAGTGCTGTGAAAACAAGGTCATTCTCACCTTACATTGCGCGAACAAATAAAAAGGTGCAATTGATGTGCGCTCAGCTCCTGGTTTTGTTTTATGCTTCACCGGAATCCCACCAAAGAATTTTGTGGAACTCACGGGGGGCTGGTGGGGGGACGGAGAATGTGTCTTTTATTTCACTGCACACTGACACATATACACACTCAGCAGGTGTGCACGGGTGAGGTGAGGGAAAGGAATATTTCTCCTGAGAGAGATTGATGTGATCTGTTCACGGCGTCATTGTTTGCCGATGATTTGGGAGAACGACGTGCTGGACAGCGTGTGCCTGCCTATGTGTGCGTGTGTGTGTGTGTGTGTGTGTGTGTGTGTGTGTGTGTGTGTGTGTGTGTGTGTGTGTGTGTGTGTGTGTGTGTGTGTGTGTGTGTGTGTCAACAGCAGAGCGCGAGCATTAAGGGAAGAAATTGCTCTATTATTTTAGCGACGGCAACAAATCAGTCGGCTCACCTTTGTCCCCCCACCCCCCACCCCCGAGCGCGGACAAACTGAGCCAGCGCACATGGGAGCGGCTGCTCGTTGGTGCACAGCGTAAGCCCGCCCGAGTGAATAGAGCCTTTTCACGGGTGCAGATAAAGGAATGAAGGGCAATAAACTGTGTACTGTATACTTTAGTCTCTAATACACTTGAGCTGTCCTTGCTTTTCAACCGGAGCATCTCCTAAGGGGAAACATGGTCACATATTAACACCAGTATTTACTTTTGGGACGTCAGGAAGATTCTGAGGCCTCTGCGCTTTTTTTTCCCACTGTTTGGTGACATTTATTAATTATTGGACCCAAGGGCGGGCTTCACGGTGGCAGAGGGGTTAGTGCGTCTGCCTCACAATACGAAGTTCCTGCAGTCCTGGGTTCAAATCCAGGCTCGGGATCTTTCTGTGTGGAGTTTGCATGTTCTCCCCGTGAATGCGTGGGTTCCCTCCGGGTACTCCGGCTTCCTCCCACTTCCAAAGACATGCACCTGGGGATAGGTTGATTGGCAACACTAAAATTGGCCCTAGTGTGTGAATGTGAGTGTGAAAGTTGTCTGTCTATCTGTGTTGGCCCTGTGATGAGGTGGCGACTTGTCCAGGGTGTACCCCGCCTTCCGCCCGATTGTAGCTGAGATAGGCGCCAGCGCCCCCCGCCACCCCAAAAGGGAATAAGCGGTAGAAAATGGATGGATGGATGGACCCAAGGGCACACCAGATCATAAGGCGCACTGCCGATTTTCATACCTAGTAGGAAGCAGTTCAATTAATTCCCATCACATTTATTAAATTAATGGAAAGGTGTTTAAACCTGGAACATACGAACCCTAAACCTTTAATAAAGGAGCTGGTCGGATCTCTCAGTGAGGTGGTTCGTTGTCAGATTCAAACACCAAACTGTCTATTAAACAAGACAAGAAGCAAGGAATCAAACAGAAACAGGATTCAATTTAGCTCATGAGGAGAACGTGTGGACCTGCACCCTCGTACAATATCGCCCCACGCTCTGAGGAACAAGTTCCACGCCTCCCTATTTGGGCATTCCCTGATTACATAGCTGCAGCTGCTTAGGTAGCAGCTACACTGGGTCATACACCATTCAAACAGAAGGTGCTTGGAGCAGTGTCAGGTTTGCCCCCTCTCTGCTTGTAGATTTCGGGTCCTGATAAGGTCCCTCCAGTGGCTGTCCAAGATCTGAGAAACTGACACCTGTACGGCGCATTCCACCGCACACAGTGGAGTTTTACAAGCTGTCCGCTTTTTGCTCGATAAGATCAAAGACAGCTTTGTAAGCACCAGAGCATAGTAGCCCGAGCAAACAGTCTTCACACAGGGCAACCGGAACTCATAGAAAACAAGTTGTGTGATAACTTATTTAGAATTATTCTGACGATTGATGTTCACTAATCGATTTCATAATCATCCATGTCCGAATTGCTAAGCACCTAAAAATCCCTAACCTCTAATAATAACATAGTATGTTGAAGCACAGTACGTCTGACTATGGTAGCCACAAAGCTCCGCATTCCATCTAGCAGTGCAGCTTCGTAGCTTACCAAAGTCGTACAGATTTTCGAGCGCCATGTGTAAAGTTCTATATTCCCAACGGAACATCAACGTTCTGGTGATACTTGCCAGTGTCAATTATTGAACAGGTGTCATCTTGCAGTCCACACATGTCTCTTATGTGTGACTGCCATCGACTGGTCACACTTATCATTACACCATGCACCAAATTAAAGTGCTTTGAGATTGGTAAGCACAACCACAATTAAAACGTACATTAGGAGCACCGGGCTAAAAGGGGACTGTCCTTTTTTAAGATGATGAAAGGATTTTAAGTGTGCCTTATAGTCTGAAAAAGACGGTTTATGAAACACTAGAGAATAAAGTAGAGTAATGTAACCGTGGGTTCTGAACAAGACAACTACGGAAGACAACATTGCAGTGCGTCGATTACAGTAAAAATATGTAGTGTGCAGGGAACGCATTTTAAGCCCGGTTGGTAGAGTGGCCGTGCCAGCCACTTGAGGGTTCCAGGTTCGATCCCCGCATTCGCCATCCTAGTCACTGTCGTTTAGTCCTTGGGCAAAACACTTTACACACCTGCTCCCAGTGCCACCCACACTGGTTTAAATGTCACTCAGATATTGGGTTTCACTATTTAAAAGCGCTTTGAGTCACTAGAGAAAAGCGCTATATAAATATATTTCACTCACACACTCACAACTAGATAAAATAAAAAACATGTTGGGGTGACAAACAAGGCTCCGAGCAACAGCCATAACATTCGCACAGTCTGAAGCCGAGATAATGTATACTAAATGTCCAAATATGTACGTCCGCCACGCTGTGACCATTGTGACCGCAAAACACGGCATTGAAGAAGAAGAAGGAGAAGAAGAAGAAATCCTTTATTTGTCCATTCCAACATGAAGGAATGGGTTATTTGGATTGACACCGTATGATAAAAATTTTGATAAGTAATCTTATTAAATATCCTCATTATAATATTGCCTATGTTTTATATTCATAAATGTAAGATTCTCAATACCCAACCTGTTTTTTGTGCCTTTAAAATGAAGTTACAACTTTACTTTAAAACGCTATCTACCTAAACATCACATGGACAAAGATAAGACTTTCTGGAGGAAAGTTCTCTGGTCAGATGAAAAAAAAAAAAAGAGCTGTTTTGGCAACAATACCCAACAATACGTTTGGGGGAGAAAAGGTGAGGCCTTTAATCCCAGGAACACTATCCCTACCGTCAAGCATGGTGGTGGCAGTATTATATTCTGGGTCTTTTTTGCTGCCAATGGAACATGTGCTTTAAATGGAACAATGAAAAAGGAGGATTACCTCCAAATTCTTCAGGACAACCTAAAATCATCAGCCTTGGGCGCAGTTGGGTGTTCCAACAGGACAATGACCCCAAACACAAAAGTGGTCAAGCAATGGCTAAATCAGGCAAGAATGCAGGTTTTAGAATGGCCTTCCTAAAGTCCTGACTTAAATGTGTGGACAATGCTGAAAAAACAAGTCCATGTCAGGAAAAACCAACACATTTAGCTGAACTGCACCAATTTTGTCAAGAAGAGTGGTTAAAAAATCCAACCAGAAGCTTGTGGATGGCTACTAAAAGTGCCCTATTGCAGTGAAACTTGCCAAGGGACATGTAAGCAAATATTAACATTGCTGTATGTATACTTTTGACCAAGCAGATTTTCAGTAGACCCATAATAAATTCATAAAAGAACCAAACTTCATGAATGTTTTTTGTGCCCACAAGTACAGTGGGGCAAAAAAGTATTTAGTCAGCCACCGATTGTGCAAGTTGTTCCACTTAAATAATGTAATTTTCATCATAGGTACACTTTAACTGTGAGAGACAGAATGTGACAAAAAAATCCAGGAATTCACATTGTAGGAATTTTAAAGAATGTATTTGTAAATGATGGTGGAAAATAAGTATTTGGTCAACCATTCAAAGATCTCACTGATGGAAGGAGGTTTTGGCTCAAAATCTCACGATACATGGCCCCATTCATTCTTTCCTTAACACGGATCAATCGGCCTGTCCCCTTAGCAGAAAAACAGCCCCAAAGCATGATGTTTCCACCCCCATGCTTCACAGTAGATATGGTGCTCTTGGGATGCAACTCAGTATTCTTCTTCCTCCAAACACGACAAGTTGAGTTTATACCAAAAGGTTCTATTTTGGTTTCATCTGACCACATGACATTCTCCCATCCATGTATCCATTTTGGTATAAACTCAACTCGTCGTGTTTGGAGGAAGAAGAATACTGAGTTGCATCCCAAGAACACCAGACCTACTGTGAAGCATGGGGGTGGAACCATCATGCTTTGGGGCTGTTTTTCTGCTAAGGGGACAGGACGATTGAATCGTGTTAAGGAAAGAATGAATGGGGCAATGTATCGTGAGATTTTGAGCCAAAACCTCTTTCCATCGGTGAGCGCTTTGAATGATTGACCAAATACCTATTTTCCACCATAATTTACAAATAAATTCTTTAAAATTCCGACAATGTGAATTCCTGGATTTTTTTTTCACATTCTGTCTCTCACAGTTGAAGTGTACCTATGATGAAAATTACAGACCTCTGTCATCCTTTTAAGTGGGAGAACTTGCTCAATCGGTGGCTGACTAAATACTTTTTTGCCCCACAGTCCTAGAAAGTATTGGAAACTCAAGACAGCCATGACATTATGTTCTTTACAAGTGTATGTTAACTTTTGACCACAAGTGTATATGTACTAAATTCTATTATAGTACATTTTTGTATTTATTCTAATTGTCCTTGTTCATATGTTTGTTTGTAAATGTTGAACTTTATGAATAAAGATGTATATAAAAAAATAAATAATAATAATAATAAATAAAAAAGCAACCTTCATTACCCACCAAAAACTGTGCAGCAAAAATGCCTGAACCTTAGGATTTGACGCTTTGGCCTTGTTTACCACGAGTATCCAACATTGTAACATTTTTCCAAGTGAGAAAATACAAGTTCTTGTCGTTGTTATAAAGCAGGGGTCGGCAACCTTTACCACTCAAAGAGCCATTTTGACCCGTTTCACAAAGTAAAGAAAACAATGGGAGCCACATGACTCTTTTGAAATTTATAATGAAATGATACTGCATACAGAGTTTTGGTTTTTTTTGGCTTTGTGCTATGTACAAATCAGGGGTCTCAGACACGCGGCCCGCACCTTAATATTAAAATGTAATGTTTGTGTGGTCCGCAAGTTTTATATGAATGCCGCTTCACAGCATCACACCTGCCAACCCTCCCGGGAGACTCCCGAATTTCAGAGTAATTATTCTCTCGAATGTACGCTGGTGTTCACCCAATGACCAATAATAAGGGCGTACAATGATGGCATTGCCGCTAGCGCCCTCTACAGCTTGTACAAATAGCTTGGCAGCCCAAATAATTGTTTGACAAGGCTGTTGCAGACACATGTCAGAGACTGCAAGGCATCCTTATTCAACAACCATACAGGTCACACTGAGGGTTGTGATATAAAAAACTTTAACACTCTTACTAATATGCGCCACACTGTGAACCCACAGCAAACAAGAATGACGAACACATTTCAGGAGAAGATCCTCACTATAACACAACATAAACACAACAGAACACATACCCATTATCCCATGTATTCCTGACTCTTCCGTTTGTGGTGGGTTGGGGGGTGCAAGGCATTCTTGTTCAACAGTAATACAGGTCACACTGAGGGTTGTGATATAAAAAACTTTAACACTCTTACTAATATGCGCCACACTGTGAACCCACACCAAACAAGAATGAAAAACACATTTCAGGAGAGCAGTCTCACTATAACACAACATAAACACGACAGAACAAATACCCATAATCCCAAGTATCCCTGACTCTTCCGGTTGAGGTGGGTTGGGTTGGGGGGTGCAAGGCATCCTTATTCAACAGTAATACAGGTCACACTGACGGTTGTGATATAAACAACTTTAACACTCTTACTAATATGTGTCACACTGTGAACCCACAGCAAACAAGAATGACAAACACATTTCAGGAGAACATCCTCACTATAACACAACATAAACACGACAGAACAAATACCCATAATCCCATGTATCCCTGACTCTTCCGGTTGAGGTGGGCTGGGTTTGTGGGGTGTATATTGTAGCCCGGAATAGTAAGGGATACATGGGATTATGGGTATTTGTTCCGTCGTGTTTATGTTTTGTTATAGTGAGGTCGTTCTCCTGAAATGTGTTTGTCATTCTTGTTTGGTGTGGGTTCACAGTGTGGCGCATATTAGTAAGAGTGTTAAAGTTGTTTATATCACAACCCGCAGTGTGACCTGTATGGCTGTTGAGTAAGTATGCCTTGCAGCAGCGTTTGCGTTATGATAGATAGCATGGTGAAAATCCTGGCGCGATGACATGTAGAAAGGGTGTTTGAGGAATTGTCATCACGGCACGCCCTCAAAGTTGATGTCTGGGTGAAAATCGAAAAATGTTTACCCGGGAGATTTCTGAAGAGACACCGAAATTTGGAAATCTACCGGACTTCTCCGGGCGGTTGGCAAGTATGCGGCTGAGCCACATCAGAGTGGTCAAAAAGCCGCATGCGGCTCCGGAGCCGCAGGTTGACGACCCCTGTTATAAAGGAATATTCATAGGATTATAGAACTGGTTGAGGGTTTAAGCTAAACATGCACTTACCTATCCGACCTTTTGGCGTTGTAGCGATCCACAAAAGGATGAATCAATGCCGCTTTCATGGTGGATATAATCCCTGAAATTTTGGAGAAAAAAGAGTTGTAACCAAAAGGTTTAAAAGAAATCATACGCATGTTGCCGACATTGCGATAATTTAACCGCAAAGGGGTTTTATTTTTCTCCGCCCTCACCGCCATTTGAGTGACAGACATGTTGGCCAATCAGAATTGTTGAGCCTCGTGTTTATTCCTCTTTCACTTTAAACCAGGGGAGTAAAGTATCAAAATATGACAAGAAAACCAAATTTCCTATTGAAGGTAATGGATCAGTTTCAAATAAGATGGGCAATATGAGCCCATCAACACGAATGAACGAGCGAGAATGCCGTGATCAGGTGATGAAAATTTTATCTTAAAAAGACAACATTCGACCTCTGGGGAAAAAATGCACGTTAAGATGTTTTATATTTATTTATGATACATTTTTGCTTGCAGAAATTAGTCCATTATATTTTAATATTGACACTTATATCATGTGTTGCCTTCATTGTAACACATATAAGACTTTTAAAGTCATTTTGATAGTAGGCTAATATAGCTAATAAAGGACACTTACATCTGTTCTCTTCAAATATAACACTTATATAAGGCTTTTAAAGTCATTTTGATGGTATTCTAAAATAGACACTAACATGTGTTGCCTTCATTTTAACACTTATATAAGACTTTGAAAGTAATTTTGATAGTAGCTAATATGGACACTTACATCATGTGTTGTCTTATATATGTGACGTCTTGGTGGCATTGTGGTGACGAGTTGTTCTCTCGTGGGTGCAGCGAAGATGGACACAGCGTGAAGTAGGAACAATAATTTATTTATACTAACTAAATCAGACTAAGAACCAAAAACACTTGCTCGAAGGCACTAACAAACAAAACAGAAAGCGCTAGCATGAGCGAGGGACAAACTACTGAAATTGCATGGAAGCTAACGTACACGAAGGTAGTTACCACAATGCTGAAAAGAGCGACGTCAACTGTAGCGTGAAGCAAACAAGAGTCCAGGAAAGAATCTCAAACAAAGGCGGTCTTAAATACGGAGATAAATAATCAAGGAGCGACAGGTGACACTAAATGGGTAACTATGACAACGGAACAAAACCAGGAAGTGCCACAAAGAACTGAGGAAGACAAATACTAGACAGAATGTTATAACAAACAGAACCAAAACCAGAATATGCCATGATCCGAGACGTGGATCATGACAATATAAGGCTTTTAAAGTCATTTTGATAGTAGTCTAATATAGACACTAACATCATGTGTTGCCTTCATTATAACACTTATATAAGACTTTTAAAGTAATTTTGATAGTAGGCTATTATAGCTAATATAGACACTTACATCATGTGTTGCCTTCATTATAACACTTATATAAGACTTTTAAAGTAATTTTGATGGTAGGCTATTATAGCTAATATAGACACTTACATCATGTGTTGCCTTCATTAAAACACTTTTATAAGACTTTTAGTAATTTTGATAGTAGGCTAATATAGCTAATAAAGACACTTACATAATGTGTTGCATTCATTATAACACTTATTTAAGACTTTAAAAGTAATTTTGATAGTAGGCTAATATAGCTAATATAGACACTTACATCATGTGTTGCCTTCATTATAACACTTATATAAGACTTCTAAAGTCATTTTCATAGTAGGCTATTGTAACTAATATCGACACTTACATCATGTGTTGCCTTCATTAAAACACTTATTTAATGCTTTTAAAGTCATTTTGATTGTAGGCTAATATAACTAAAATAGACACTTACATTATGTTTTGCCTTCATTAAAACACTTATATAAGACGTTTAAAGTCATTTTGATAATAAGCTAATATAACTAATATAGACACTTACATCGTGTGTTGCCTTCATTAAAACACTTATATAGATTTTTTAAGTAATTTTGATAGTAGTCTAATATAGACACTTACATCATGTGTTGCCTTCATTATAACACTTATTTAAGACTTTAAACGTAATTTTGATATTAGGCTAATATAGCTAATATAGACACTTACATCATGTGTTGCCTTCATTATAACACTTATTTAAGACTTTAAAAGTCATTTTGATAGTAGGATAATATAGCTAATATAGACACTTACATCATGTGTTGCCTTCATTATAACACTTAAAGACTTTTAAAGTCATTTTGATAGTAGGCTATTATAGCTAATATAGATACTTACATCATGTGTTGCCTTCATTATAACACTTAAAGACTTTAAAAGTCATTTTGATAGTAGGCTATTATAGCTAATATAGACACTTACATCATGTGTTGCCTTCATTATAACACTTACGTATATAAGACTTTAAGAGTCATTTTGATAGTAGTTTATTATAACTAATATCGACACTTACATCGTGTGTTGCCTTCATTAAAACACTTACATAAGACTTTTGAAGTCATTTTGATAGTAGGCTAATATAACTAATATAGACACTTACATTATGTTTTGCCTTCATTAAAACACTTATATAACACGTTTAAAGTCATTTTGATAGTATGCTAATATAACTAATATAGACACATCGTGTGTTGCCTTCATTATAACACTTATTTAAGACTTTTAAAGTCATTTTGATAGTAGGCTAATATAGCTAATATAGTCATTTACATCATGTGTTGCCTTCATTATAACACTTATTTAAGACTTTAAAAGCCATTTTGATAGGAGGCTAATATAGCTAATATAGACACTTACATCATGTGTTGCCTTCATTATAACACTTATTTAAGACTTTTAAAGTAATTTCAATAGTAGTCTAATATAGACACTTACATCATGTGTTGCCTTCATTATAACACTTATATAAGACTTGAAAAGTCATTTTGATAGTAGGCTAATATAGCTAATATAGACACTTACATCATGTGTTGCCTTCATTATAACACTTATTTGAGACTTTAAAAGTCATTTTGATAGTAGGATAATATAGCTAATATAGACACTTACATCTGTTCTCTTCAAATATAACACTTATATAAGGCTTTTAAAGTCATTTTGATGGTATTCTAAAATAGACACTAACATGTGTTGCCTTCATTTTAACACTTATATAAGACTTTGAAAGTAATTTTGATAGTAGCTAATATGGACACTTACATCATGTGTTGTCTTATATATGTGACGTCTTGGTGGCATTGTGGTGACGAGTTGTTCTCTCGTGGGTGCAGCGAAGATGGACACAGCGTGAAGTAGGAACAATAATTTATTTATACTAACTAAATCAGACTAAGAACCAAAAACACTTGCTCGAAGGCACTAACAAACAAAACAGAAAGCGCTAGCATGAGCGAGGGACAAACTACTGAAATTGCATGGAAGCTAACGTACACGAAGGTAGTTACCACAATGCTGAAAAGAGCGACGTCAACTGTAGCGTGAAGCAAACAAGAGTCCAGGAAAGAATCTCAAACAAAGGCGGTCTTAAATACGGAGATAAATAATCAAGGAGCGACAGGTGACACTAAATGGGTAACTATGACAACGGAACAAAACCAGGAAGTGCCACAAAGAACTGAGGAAGACAAATACTAGACAGAATGTTATAACAAACAGAACCAAAACCAGAATATGCCATGATCCGAGACGTGGATCATGACAATATAAGGCTTTTAAAGTCATTTTGATAGTAGTCTAATATAGACACTAACATCATGTGTTGCCTTCATTATAACACTTATATAAGACTTTTAAAGTAATTTTGATAGTAGGCTATTATAGCTAATATAGACACTTACATCATGTGTTGCCTTCATTATAACACTTATATAAGACTTTTAAAGTAATTTTGATGGTAGGCTATTATAGCTAATATAGACACTTACATCATGTGTTGCCTTCATTAAAACACTTTTATAAGACTTTTAGTAATTTTGATAGTAGGCTAATATAGCTAATAAAGACACTTACATAATGTGTTGCATTCATTATAACACTTATTTAAGACTTTAAAAGTAATTTTGATAGTAGGCTAATATAGCTAATATAGACACTTACATCATGTGTTGCCTTCATTATAACACTTATATAAGACTTCTAAAGTCATTTTCATAGTAGGCTATTGTAACTAATATCGACACTTACATCATGTGTTGCCTTCATTAAAACACTTATTTAATGCTTTTAAAGTCATTTTGATTGTAGGCTAATATAACTAAAATAGACACTTACATTATGTTTTGCCTTCATTAAAACACTTATATAAGACGTTTAAAGTCATTTTGATAATAAGCTAATATAACTAATATAGACACTTACATCGTGTGTTGCCTTCATTAAAACACTTATATAGATTTTTTAAGTAATTTTGATAGTAGTCTAATATAGACACTTACATCATGTGTTGCCTTCATTATAACACTTATTTAAGACTTTAAACGTAATTTTGATATTAGGCTAATATAGCTAATATAGACACTTACATCATGTGTTGCCTTCATTATAACACTTATTTAAGACTTTAAAAGTCATTTTGATAGTAGGATAATATAGCTAATATAGACACTTACATCATGTGTTGCCTTCATTATAACACTTAAAGACTTTTAAAGTCATTTTGATAGTAGGCTATTATAGCTAATATAGATACTTACATCATGTGTTGCCTTCATTATAACACTTAAAGACTTTAAAAGTCATTTTGATAGTAGGCTATTATAGCTAATATAGACACTTACATCATGTGTTGCCTTCATTATAACACTTACGTATATAAGACTTTAAGAGTCATTTTGATAGTAGTTTATTATAACTAATATCGACACTTACATCGTGTGTTGCCTTCATTAAAACACTTACATAAGACTTTTGAAGTCATTTTGATAGTAGGCTAATATAACTAATATAGACACTTACATTATGTTTTGCCTTCATTAAAACACTTATATAACACGTTTAAAGTCATTTTGATAGTATGCTAATATAACTAATATAGACACATCGTGTGTTGCCTTCATTATAACACTTATTTAAGACTTTTAAAGTCATTTTGATAGTAGGCTAATATAGCTAATATAGTCATTTACATCATGTGTTGCCTTCATTATAACACTTATTTAAGACTTTAAAAGCCATTTTGATAGGAGGCTAATATAGCTAATATAGACACTTACATCATGTGTTGCCTTCATTATAACACTTATTTAAGACTTTTAAAGTAATTTCAATAGTAGTCTAATATAGACACTTACATCATGTGTTGCCTTCATTATAACACTTATATAAGACTTGAAAAGTCATTTTGATAGTAGGCTAATATAGCTAATATAGACACTTACATCATGTGTTGCCTTCATTATAACACTTATTTGAGACTTTAAAAGTCATTTTGATAGTAGGATAATATAGCTAATATAGACACTTACATCATGTGTTGCCTTCATTATAACCCTTATTTAAGACTTTAAAAGTCATTTTGATAGTAAAATAATATAGCTAATATAGACACTTACATCATGTGTTGCCTTCATTATAACACTTATTTAAGACTTTAAAAGTCATTTTGATAGTAGGATAATATAGCTAATATAGACACTTACATCATGTGTTGCCTTCATTATAACACTTATTTAAGACTTTAAAAGTCATTTTGATAGTAGGATAATATAGCTAATATAGACACATCATGTGTTGCCTTCATTATAACACTTATTTAAGACTTTAAAAGTCATTTTGATAGTAGGATAATATAGCTAATATAGACACTTACATCATGTGTTGCCTTCATTATAACACTTATTTAAGACTTTAAAAGTCATTTTGATAGTAGGATAATATAGCTAATATAGACACTTACATCATGTGTTGCCTTCATTATAACACTTAAAGACTTTTAAAGTCATTTTGATAGTAGGCTATTATAGCTAATATAGACACTTACATCATGTGCTGCCTTCATTATAACACTTAAAGACTTTAAAAGTCATTTTGATAGTAGGCTATTATAGCTAATATAGACACTTACATCATGTGTTGCCTTTATTATAACACTTACGTATATAAGACTTTAAGAGTCATTTTGATAATAGTTTATTATAACTAATATCGACACTTACATCGTGTGTTGCCTTCATTAAAACACTTATATAAGACTTTTGAAGTCATTTTGATAGTAGGCTAATATAACTAATATAGACACATTATGTTTTGCCTTCATTAAAACACTTATATAAGACGTTTAAAGTCATTTTGATAGTATGCTAATATAACTAATATAGACACATCGTGTGTTGCCTTCATTATAACACTGATTTAAGACTTTTAAAGTCATTTTGATAGTAGGCTAATATAGCTAATATAGACATTTACATCATGTGTTGCCTTCATTATAACACTTATTTAAGACTTTAAAAGTCATTTTGATAGGAGGCTAATATAGCTAATATGGACACTTACATCATGTGTTGCCTTCATTATAACACTTATTTAAGACTTTTAAAGTAATTTTGATAGTAGTCTAATATAGACATTTACATCATGTGTTGCCTTCATTATAACACTTAAAGACTTTTAAAGTCATTTTGATAGTAGGCTATTATAGCTAATATAGACACTTACATCATGTGTTGCCTTCATTATAACACTTATTTAAGACTTTAAAAGGCATTTTGATTGTAGGATAATATAGCTAATATAGGCACTTACATCATGTGTTGTCTTCATTATAACACTTACATACAGTTTTCATTTTTTTGCAGCTCCAGACAGATTTTTTTTAATATATTTTTGGTCCGATATGGCTCTTTCAACGTTTTGTGTTGCCGACCCCGGACTTAGGCCTACTGTGCTACTGTGTGTTGGTCATTATGGTAGTACTTGGACAACCAAGTGTTTCCTTAGCTGGTACTTGGTAACAATAAAATAACATTTAAACCCCAAAATGGACAAGCGGTAAGAAATGGATGGATGGAAAAGCCAATTATGTTAAATAACAGGGGGTTTGTTTATTTACAGATAATGTCTTCAATTCTACAGTTTTATAACGTATTTCAAAAAAATTGAAAAATTACAGTAGAAATTTAGAGTAAAATAACCATAAAAATAGGATTTTTTTTTTTACAGTGTAGTTGTTGCTTTGTTTTTGTTTTTTGTTGTTGTGCTTGCTACCATGTTTCATCTTTCCATGTATATACTCTCCTCCGGACCCCCTGTCAAAAGCTTCTTCGAGCTTATTTGGGGGGACCCTTTCACGGACCAACATCTTTAAATGATGACGTTCACCACTATTGTAACTGTTATATGGTATTGTGAATAAAGTTGAATTGAATTGAATTGAAAAAAAAAAAAAAAAGATTACTGCATATTGTGTGGCACCTTGAGACAAGAATGGTGATTGACATTCTTTCTTTACCTTTCATTTTCATAGTTTTATGCAATTGTATGTATAAAATGTAAACATGGCAAATTAAATCACAATAGCAATTTTAAAGAGAAAAATTATGATTTTTTTTTTGCTGTTTACTCTATAATTCAGGTACTTGGCTGGCTTTTAGGCGGCATTCTGACTAAATAAAGACTTTGTAAAAACCCAAACATGCAAATTAACAACAGATTTGGATTTATTGCAAGTGTTTTATGCGCGCTGGTAGCAAAAGCATTAGAGCTGCACAGTAGTTTAGCGGGTTGCTTTGCCGAGAGGAAACAATGACATGCGGCATCACATCTGTTTTGGAGCAAGTTGGCCGCGCTGGAATGACGCAGATGTTTGTAAAAGAGTCAACGGCGTTTGGATGCCGACAGTTACCGTAACAACTCCCACATTATGATGTATTGCATGGAGCTGTCTTTAGAACATAGCTTGGCGCTATTGCGCCACCTGTTGCTTTGACATGCACGTTGCAGCATATAGAGAAACTCCATTTGTGTCGATCAGTGTTTTTCAACCTTTTTTTGAGGCAAGGCACATTTTTTTCTTTAAAAAAAAAACACCGGCAGAAGACATTAAAGAATAAAATTCCGCCAGCGCCCCCCGGCGACCCCGAAAGGGAATAAGCGGTAGAAAATGGATGGATGGATGGATTCCGCCCTCGTGCCTATTTTGAGTTTGTTGGTGTTTTCATGTAGCAGTTTCATGTCTTCCTTTGAGCGCTATTCCTCGCACCTGCTTTGTTTGAACAATCAAAACTATTTAAGGTCTGGCTATCCTTCATTGTGTGAATATTGTTGATTGTCATGTCATGCACGGATGTACTTTGTGGACGCCGTCTCTGCTCAACAGGCTGCAAGTTTTTGCTGTCGTCCAGCATTCTGTTTGTCTAGACCAGGGGTCACCAACCTGTTTGAAACCAAGAGCTACTTCTTGGGTACTGATTAATGCAAAGGGCTAACCGTTTGATACACACTTAAATAAATTGCCAGAAATAGCCAATTTGCTCAATTTACCTTTAATAAATAAATCTATATATATTTAAAAAATGGGTATTTCTGTCTGTCATTCCGTCGTACATTTTTTTTACTTTTACGGAAGGTTTTTTTATAGAGAATAAATGATGAAAAAAACACTTATTGAACGGTTTAAAAAAAGGAAAAAACAGGAACCAAAATGAAAATGAAATTTTGAAACATAGTTTATCTTCAATTTCGACTCTTTAAAATTCAAAATTCAACGGAAAAAAAGAAGAGAAAAACAAGCTAATTCGAATCTTTTGGAAAAAAATGTAAAAAAATAATTTATGGAACATCATTAGTAATTTTTCCTGATTAAGATTAATTTTAGAATTTTGATGACATGTTTTAAATAGGTTAAAATCCAATCTGCACTTTGCTAGAATACATAAGAAATTGGACCAAGCTATATTTCTAACAAAGGCAAATCATTATTTCTTCTAGATTTCCCAGAACAAAAATTTTAAAAGAAATTCAAAAGACTTTGAAATAATATTTAAATTTTATTCTACAGATTTTCTAGATTTGCCAGAAAAAAATTTTTTAATTTCTAATCATAAGTTTGAAGAAATATTTCACAAATATTTTTCATCGAAAAAACAGAAGCTAAAATAAAAAATTAAGTTAAATTAATTTATTATTCTTTACAATGAAAAAATAAATTTACTTGAACATTGATTTAAATTGTCAGGAAAGAAGAGGAAGGAATTTAAAAAGTAAAAATGTATATGTGTTTAAAAATCCTAAAATCATTTTTAAGGTTGTATTTTTTCTCTACAATTGTCTTTCTGAAAATTATAAGAAGCAAAGTAAAAAAATAAATGAATTTATTCAAACAAGTGAAGACCAACCAAGTCTTTAAAATATTTTCTTGGATTTTCAAATTCCATTTGAGTTTTGTCTCTCTTAGAATTAAAAATTACGAGCAAAGCGAGACCCGCTTGCTAGTAAATAAGTACAATTTTAAAAAATAGAGGCAGCTCACTGGTAAGTGCTGCTATTTGAGCTATTTTTAGAACAGGCCTGCGGGCGACTCATGTGGTCCATACAAACTGTGCGATGGCCCGGTCACATAACATATACGCCTTTTACAAACACACACAAGTGAATGCAACACATACTTGGTCAACAGCCATACAGGTCCCACTGAGGTTGGCTGTATAAACAACTTCAACACTGTTACAAATACAGTGGGACAAAAAAGTATTTAGTCAGCCACCGATTGTGCAAGTTCTCCAACTTAAAATGATGACAGAGGTCTGTAATTTTCATCATAGGTACACTTCAACTGTGAGAGACAGAATGTGAAAAAAAATCCAGGAATTCATATTGTAGGAATTTTAAAGAATTTATTTGTAAAATATGGTGGAAAGTAAGTATTTGGTCAACCATTCAAAGCTCTCACTGATGGAAGGAGGTTTTGGCTCAAAATCTCACGATACATGGCCCCATTCATTCTTTCCTTAACACGGATCAATGGTCCTGTCCCCTTAGCAGAAAAACAGCCCCAAAGCATGATGTTTCCACCCCCATGCTTCACAGTAGGCATGGTGTTCTTGGGATGCAACTCAGTATTCTTCTTCCTCCAAACACGACGAGTTGAGTTTATACCAAAAAGTTCTATTTTGGTTTTATCCGACCACATGACATTCTCCCATGTGCTCTCTGGCAGACTTCAGACGGGCCTGGACATGCACTGGCCTATGAAGGGGGACACGTCTGGCACTGCTGGATTTGATTCCCTGTCGGCGTAGTGTGTTACTGATGGTAACCTTTGTTACTTTGGTCCCAGCTCTCTGCGGGTCATTCACCAGGTCCCCCCGTGTGGTTCTGGGATTTTTGCTCACCGTTCTCATGATCATTTTGACCCAACGGGAGGAGATCTTGCGTGGAGCCCCAGATCGAGGGAGATTATCAGTGGTCTTATATGTCTTCCATTTTCTGATAATTGCTCCCACAGTTGATTTTTTTCACACCAAGCTGCTTGCCTATTGTAGATTCACTCTTCCCAGTCTGGTGCAGGTCTACAAATCTTTTCCTGGTGTCCTTTGACAGCTCTTTGGTCTTGGCCACACCTGAGTTTGGAGTCTGACTGTTTGAGGCTGTGGACAGGTGCCTTTATACAGACAACAAGTTCAAACAGGTTCCATTAATACAGAGGACAGAAGAGCTTCTTAAAGAAGAAGTTACAGGTCTGTGAAAGCCAGAGATCTTCCTTGTTTGAAGTGACCAAATACTTATTTTCCACCATAATTTACAAATAAATTCTTTAAAATTCCTACAATGTGAATTCCTGGATTTTTTTGTTCACATTCTGTCTCTCACAGTTGAAGTGTACCTATGATGAAAATTACAGACCTCTGTCATCATTTTAAGTGGGAGAACTTGCACAATCGGTGGCTGACTAAATACTTTTTTGCCACACTCTATGTGCCACACTGTGAAAGAAAAAAAAACACATCCGCACCGTAACACAACATAAACACACCAGACCAAATACCCAGAACCCCATGCAGCAGGAACTCTTCCGGGACGCTACAATATACAACCCCCCCCCTACACACCTCCTACACCAAACCCGGCCCCCATCTCCAAAATTCGGAGGTCTCAGAGGTTGGCAAGTATGGTTTAAAAACACTGGCGTAAATTTAGAAATATATATATATTTTTTTTTTAATTCACATGCACGCATCTTGTCATTACCGACGATTTCAAAATACGCCTGTGGAAAAAAAAAAAATTGTTCAGCTTTTGTTTTGTTTTGTTGATTGTTTTTTTTTTCTCCTTTTCATTGCCGCTAAACAAAAGGGCGCATTTATCTTTTGTCTCTTGATATCACGGCTCATTGTGTGTGATCACAGCGGCCCGGCAGTCACATATAAGAGGAAGAAAGTCTTCATTCTCCGGCCCCCCCACCGGAGGAGATGAAAACCCATAAAGGCTTCATTAACTCCCAACAATTAATACATTCATTTCACAAATCAGTAAGTGACGAGACAATGACTAATACCACGTGGCAACTGCGCTTTGGACTTTGAAAAAACGCAATTTAGATTTCCATTCATTTAAAGCAGGGGTGTCCAAACTTTATACGCTGAGGGCCGCACACTGAAAAAATCAAAGCAAGTGGGGGCCATTTCCATATTTTTTATTTTAAAAAACAATACAATATATGTATAAAAAATATACATTTAGGCCTCCACTCAGGCTTGATCTCAGGGACCCCAAAGGGTTTTGGTAAAAAAATATATAAAAAATGTGTCATTATTCAATATAATTGTTTTTATTATTAATCTAGTTTTAAATCTCTAGATCAGGGGTCACCAACCTTTGTGAAACCAAGAGCTACTTCTTGGGTACTGATTAATGCGAAGTTTGATACACACTTAAATAAATTGCCTAAAATTGCCAATTTGCTCAATTTACCTTTAATAAATAAATCTATATATTTATAAAAAATGGGTATTTCTGTCTGTCATTCCGTCATACATTTTTTTTCCTTTTACGGAAGGTTTTTTGTAGGGAATAAATGATGAAAAAACCACTTAACTGAACTTTTTAAAAGAGGAGAAAACACAAAAAAAAATGAATATTAAATTTTGAAACATTGTTTATCTTTACTTTCGACTCTTTAAAATTCAAAATTCAACCGAAAAAATGAAGAGAAAAACTAGCTAATTTGAATCTTTTTGAAAAAAGTAAAAAAATAATTTATGGAACATCATTAGTAATTTTTCCTGATTAAAATTAATTTTAGAATTTTGATGACATGTTTTAAATAGGTTAAAATCCAAGCTGCACTTTGTTAGAATATAAAACACATTGGGCCAAGCTATATTTCAAACAAAGACAAATCATTATTTCTTCTAGATTTTACAGAACAAAAATTTTAAAAGAAATTCAAAAGACTTTGAAATAAGATTTAAATTTGATTCTACAGATTTTCTACATTTGCCAGATAAATTTTTATTTTATTTTAATCATAGTAAATTTGAAGAAATATTTCAAAAATATTCTTAGTCGAAAAAACTGAATCTAAAATGAAGAATTACATTTATTTATTTTCATTGTTCTTTACAATAAAAAAAAATCAATTTACTTGAACATTGATTTAAATTGTCAGGAAAGAAGAGGAAGTAATTTAAAAGGTAAAAAGGTTTATGTGTTTAAAAATCCTAAAATCATTTTTAAGGTTATAATTTTTCTCTAAAATTGTCTTTCTGAAAGTTATAAGAAGCAAAGTCAAAAAATAAATGTATTTATTTAAACAAGTGAAGACCAAGTCTTTAAAATATTTTCTTGGATTTTCAAATTCTATTTGAGTTTTGTCTCTCTTAGAATTAAAAATGTCGAGAAAAGCGAGACCAGCTTACTAGTAAATAAATACAATTTAGAAAATAGAGGCAGCTCACTGGTAAGTGCTGCTATTTTTAGAACAGGCCAGTGGCTGACTCATCTGGTCCTTACGGGCTACCTGGTGCCCGCGGGCACCACGTTGGTGACCCCCTGCTCTAGATCAACATTAGGTTTATCTGTCAATATAATGATTTTAAAGATTTAAGTTGTATGCTCATTTTGTCACCAAAAAAAACCTCTTTTTTTATTGAAAAAATCACAATATTTTCACCCAATAATTTTACTAAGTGGAATATATGAGACTAATTAATTTAAAACCTCTTCTCACTCCGGGGCTTACCAAAGATATGCGGTAAAAGTAAGCATGCGCTAATTAATTTAAAACCTCTTCTCACTCCAGCACTTACCAAAGGCATGCAGTAAAATTTTGAGTGTGATGTAAGCTTGGACCTTAAATCCTACTGAATAGCTCTTAATCTTCTTTCATTTATGCAATTTCAAATTACCGGTATTGAAATCAGCCTCTTCCATTTTGAAAATGATGACAGGGGAAGTGTCACTCGGGACGTCACGAGTTTGACCACGCGGTAATACTAAGGATGCGCTAATTATTTTGGGAAGCGAGTTTGACCCGGCAGTAATTCAAGGCAGGCGCATACTATGTGCCCTGCGGCAATTCAAGGAAGTACGGTAATTATTATTTTTGAGCAATGACAATAAAAAACAAATCACACTGAAATTATTGGGGATCCAAAAGTGTCCTACTCATTAAATTGTTAGAAAATAAATTATACATTTTTTTTACTGTTTACTTTTAACACAATAATCTCGAGATCAACTTCAGATCTATCCGTCAATGTTAAGTTTTATTTTTATGTTTTTTGTTTGTTCATTTTAGGCCCTTCTTTTAAAAAAAACAGCTCAGTTTTGTATATGGCAAACACAAAATATGCAACATTTTCCCCCAAAAAATATGTCAAAGTGGAAAATTTAACATGACGCCTTGAATAGGTCAATAATTCATAATGACATTGATTTTGATTCATTATTATTTTTTAAAGAAAAAGCCTGCATGGCAGCTTTGTGTTATTAGAGTAAACATTGCAACATTTTCTTGTTAAATTCCACCTTTTTGCTCGTTTGTATCACTTTTTACATTTTAAAAATTTATCAATTGTATTTTTCAAATGTGCCGTGGGGCCGTTAAAAAATGACCTGAGGGCCACAAATGGCCCCCGGGTCGCACTTTGGACACCCCTGATTTAAAGGAATGAAATGTTATATTTGTAAAGAATATATTTTGGTTACCTTTTACACCTACTTGTACTCCATAAGAGACCACGGGAACAATCTTCTTTTTGTGGACGGTAATTTAATTAGCTATCTTTCTGTCTTGAAATATGAAGGTTTAACTGGCTTTTCACTAGGTCGAATGATATTTAAAGTAAAAAAAAAGAGTAAATAATTCGAAAATTAACAAAACATGCGACCTCATTTGCGAAGTTAGGGCTAATGGAGTTAGCATGGCTCCAATAGAGGGGTTGTAGTAACTTCCTGTGGAAGTGACGCCCCCTGCTGGTTAGGAAAGTAAGGTAAATTGAATTTTAGCAATTAAAATATGTATTATTATTGTTGTTGTTACATTATCGTCAAAGTTTTTTAATAATGTTATTGTTTTATAAATGTATATGAATTTGACTACACAGTGTTTGCATTAAATATGTAACCTTGATTTTATTTCATTTTTTTACTGTAATTATTTCTTATTTCTTTTAAAAATATATAAAATTGGGGGCAATGTTAAAGGTCAAAATATTGTTTAATATTGTGAATCCATTACAATAAACTAGTGAAAAAAAATTGCAATCTGGTAGGTATAATATTTATACTTTTCACCTTAAAACAATCCGGGACTATTTAGTTATTAAATCATTTATAATGGGAACAAATAAAACACGTTTTTCTTCCTACAAATAACATTAATTAATAAAATAAGTATACATTTATTTGAACACTTTCTTTGTTGAAAATTAGCATGTTTCCAACAGTGGGGTTGGAGTAACTTCCTGTAGACGTACCGCCCCCTGCTGGTTAGGAGGGTACGGTAAATTGAATTTTAGCAATTAAAATATGTATTATTATTGTTGTTGTTACATTATCGTCAATTTTTAATTTTTCATCTTGTTATTGTTTTATAAATGTATATGAATTTGACTACTCAGTGTTTGCATTAAATAAGTAACTTTGATTTAATTCAATTTTTTTACTGTAAGTATTTCTTATTTCTTCAAAAAATATATATAAAATTGGGGGCAATTGGGCTAATTGGGAACAGGTGGGTGCCATGATTGGGTAAGTAATTCTAAGTAATTCACAAACAAGGATGGGGCGAAGGTCACCACTTTGTAAGCAAATTATCTAACAGTTTTAGAACAACATTTCTCAACGAGCTATTGCAAGGAATTTAGGGATTTTACCATCTACGGTCCGTAAAACCATCAAAAAGTTCAGAGAATCTGGAGTAATCACTGCACGTAAGCGAGGATATCACGGGTTTTTGATGCCTCAGGTGGTACTGCATCAAAAACCGACATCAGTGTGTAAAGGATATCACCACAATGGCTCAGGAACACTTCATAAAACCTCTGTCAGTAACTACAGTTGGTCGCTACATCTTTAAGTGCAAGTTAAAACTCTACTATGCACAGCCAAACCCATTTATCAACAATATCCTAAAACGCTGCTGGCTTGGTTGGGCCCGAGCTCACCTAAGATGGACTAATGCAAAGTGGAAAGGTGTTCTGTGGTCTGACGAGTCCACATTTCAAATTATATTTGGAAACAGAGGACGTGGTGTTACCCAGAACAAAGAGGAAAATAAGCATAGAGATTGTTATAGGCGCAAAGTTCAAAAGCCAGCATCTGTGATGGTATGGGGGTGTATTAGTGCTCAAGGCATGGGTAACTTACACATCTGTGAAGGCACCATTAATGCTGAAAGGTCCATACAGGTTTTGGAGCAACATAAGTTGTCATCCAAGCAACGTTATCATGGACGCCCCTGCTTATTTCAGCAAGACAAGTGTTACAACACTTTCACTGTCCAGGGTGTACCCCGCTTTCCACCCGATTGTAGCTGAGATAGGCACCAGTGCCCCCCGAAACCCCAAAGGGAATAAGCGGTAGAAAATGGATGGATGGAAGTGTTACAGAGACTTGTCTCCCATCGAAAATGTGTGGCGCATTATGTGTCACGATCCGCTTCCCGGGTCGGACATGGTTTTGTTCTTGACTCCTTTTTATGTGTTTTCTTATTGTTTTTGGACTCTTCCGTTCCCTGAGTTGTATGAAGTTCCTTGTTTGTATTCATCACCTGCACTTACTTTCTGACACACACCTGTTTTTGATTATTGTTTTAGTATTTAAACCTGCCTGCTACCTTAGCTCTGTTTGCTCCATGCAACAGTTACGTTTGGTATTCCTGCTTTTGTATTTACCTTGCTAAGTTCTGTCTTAGCTTCCGTGCGTTCGGCACGCGCTACTTTGGTCTCTCCGAACCCGACTCTTGCTAACTATTAGCATTTAGCTTCCCGTGCGTAGGCACGCCTTTTCTTTGCCTTTTGTCAGTGTTCTTTTATCATTTTGTATATTAAAACAAGCTCCTGCCTGCAATCCTGCCTGTCCGAGTCCTGCAGCATCTGGGGGTGACAACTCGCGCATTCAATATACGTCCCAAATGCAACATTATGAAGGGTAAAATACGACAGTGGAGACCCCGGACTGTTGAACGACTGAAACTCTACATAAAACAAAAATGGGAAAGAATTCATCTTTCAAAGCTTCAACAAGTAGTTTCCTCAGTTCCCAAACGTTTTTGAGTGTTGTTAAAAGAAAAGGTGATGTAACACAGTGGTGAACATGCCCTTTCCCAACTACTTTGGCACGTTTTGCAGGCATGAAATTCTAAGTTAATTATTATATGCAAAAAAAAAAAAAAAATTTATGAGTTTGAACATCAAATAAGTTGTCTTTGTAGCATATTCAACTGAACATGGGTTGAAAATGATTTGTAAATAATTGTATTCCGTTTATATTTACATCTAACACAATTTCCCAACTCATATGGAAACCGGGTTTGTGTATATATATATATATATGTACATAAAGAGAAGGGAATACTTTTGATTGTAGGAGCGACTTCATTTCAAGGTGCAAACACAGCCAACATGACTTCTTAAATCGTTTTCCTAAACAACGTGTCCCTCTCAGTGGACGTCTTCATGAAACATGCTTACAAGTCTTCATCATGCTTGATGAGCAGCACTCGGCGAGAAGTGTTGCTGCTTTGTTCTCTCTTCTTCTTCTTCTTCTTCTTCTTTTTTTTTTTTTTTTCCCGATGTGTCAGGATAATGAGAAGAGTCAGGTTCCATCAAGCAGAAGAGTCCCGGTCCACATTACAGATGCATACATCACTGCCCTCATTTCAATGTAATAACACCTGTCGGGCCTGATGAGGGCGGCCCGTGATGGCTTAGTCCGACACCCGCTGACACGCACGCTCCCAACGCGCACTGCGCCAATCAACAAAACATCATGTGTTGCGCCATGCAACACTGTCAGCAATGTCTTTTTCACATGGAAATATACCTGATTTGGCGCGTTTGAGTACTTAACTGCAGAGAGCGTGTGGCTGTGAGACCCTGTTGATGTGCAGGGGATAAGTGGGCGATTTTGCACCGGGACTCCAAGAAAATGCGGATTTTGTAGAGTTTGAAAAAATAAATTCGGTCATTTAATTATGTACTTTATCAACAAAAAAAAAACATTAGAAATGTTAGAGTAAGATAATGTTGCTTGAATCAAATAACTGCGATGAGATGGCGACTTGTCCAGGGTGTACCCCACCTTCCGCCCGAATGCAGCACCCACCGCAACCCCGAAAGGGACAAGTAGTAGGAAATGGATGGATGGATGAATCAAATTAAAAATGCATAAGATTACTTACACTTCTATACAATGCAAAATGGCTTGTTCCACTGGGATGGCGACAAACCCAACTTCAACACTTCACTCAACACAGACGTCATAAAATCATCAAAGCTCATGTTTAAGCATCCACACACATCACTAGCATTTTGGAACAAGGTTGATTGAGGTAGGAAAAAAGGTAAAAAATATATTACAATTATTTGAGAGAAATAACTGTTTCTGGGTGTTGTTGATAAATTATTTTCGCTTCGCATAGTAGGGTTTTAACTTGCACTTACAGGTGTAGCGACCAACTGAATTTACTGACAGTGGTTTTGTGGAGTGTTCCTGAGTGAAGTGTGTGAAGTGAATTATATTTATATAGCGCTTTTCCCTAGTGACTCAAAGCGCTTTACATAGTGAAACCCAATATCGAAGTTACATTTAAACCAGTGTGGGTGGCACTGGGAGCAGGTGGGTAAAGTGCCTTGCCCAAGGACACAATGGCAGTGACTAGGATGGCGGAAGCGGGAATCGAACCTGCAACCCTCAAGTTGCTGGCACGGCCACTCTACCAACCGAGCTATGCCGCCCCATGTGGTGATATCTTTTACACACTGATGTCACTTTTTGATGCAGTACCACCTGAGGGATCAAAGGTCACGGGCGTTGCTGCTTACGTGGTTTCTCCAGATTCTCTGAACTTTTTGATGATATTGCGGACCGTAGATGGTGAAATCCCTAAATTCCTTGCAATAGCTAGTTGAGAAATGTTGTTCTTAAACTGTTGGACAATTTGCTCACGCATTTGTTGACAAAGTGGTGACCCTCGTCCCGTCCTTGTTTGTGAACCATTGAGCATTTAAGGGAAGATACTTTTAGACCCAATCATGCAAAATGGCTTTTTTTCTACTGGATCACGACAAACCCAACTTCAACACTTCACTCAACACAGACATCATAAAGTCATCAAAGCTCACGTTTAAGCATCCAATCACATCACCAGCATTTTGGAACAAGGTTGATAGAGGTAGGAAAAAAGGTAAAAATATATTACAATTATTTAACAGAAATAACTGTTTCTGGGTGTTGTTGATAAATTATTTTCGCTTTGCATAGTAGGGTTTTAACTTGCACTTACAGGTGTAGCGACCAACTGCAGTTACTGACAGTGGTTTTTTGAAGTGTTCCTGAACCCATGTGGTGATATCCTTTATACGCTGATGTCGCTTTTTGATGCAGTACCACCTGAGGGTTCAAAGGTCTGTTATATCATCGCTTACGTGGAGTGATTTCTCCAGATTCTTTGAACTTTTTGATGATATTACGGACCGTATATGGTGAAATCCCTAAATTCCTTGCAATAGCTGGTTGAGAAATGTTGTTCTTAAACTGTTGGACTATTTCATCATGCATTTGTTGACAAAGTGGTGACCCTCGTCCCGTCCTTGTTTGTGAACGACTGAGCATTTCATGGAAGCCACTTCTATACCCAATAATGCAAAATGGCTTTTTTTTACCTGGATCACGACAAACCCAACATCAGCACTTCAGTCAACACAGACGCCATAAAGTCATCAAAGCTCACATTCACGGATCCACACACGTCACCAGCTTTTTGGAGCAAGGTTGATAGTGGTAGGAAAAAGGTAAAAATATATGACATTTATTTGTGGCAGCATAGGAGAAAGTCATGTTTGAGTTTCACTTTTGCATCTCATTGAACATAACTGTTTCTGGGTGTTGTCGATAAATTACTTTCACTTTGCATCGTAGAGTTTTAACTTGCACTTACAGATGTGGCGACCGACTTTAGTTACTGACAGTGGTTTTGTTAAGTGTTCCTGAGCCCATGTGGTGATATCCTTTACACACCGATGTCACTTTTTGATGCTGTACCAACTGAGGGATCAAAGGTCTGTTGTATCATCGCTTACGTGGAGTGATTTCTCCAGATTCTCTGAACCTTTTAATGATATTACGGACCGTAGATGGTAAAATCCCTAAATTCCTTGCAAAGAGCTGAAATAAGCAGGGGCGTCCATGACAACATTGCTTGGATGGCAACATATGTTGCTCCAAAACCTCCGTATGGGCTTATCCAGTTGTAATACACTTTTCCACCACTTGTGGCAGTAATGATATTCTTAAACAAACAGAAGAAGTCTGGAGCTAAACGCAAAATTTTTGACAGCGCTGTTTTCATTTTCTTTTTTTCTTTTTTTTACAGTTTTTAAAAATATATTTTCATCATTTATATAGTTATATCAATGATAAATATTGATACACAAAGTTTTGAAATAATATTTCAGTTCTAATTATTGAATATAATAAAAATCAGAAATAAGAATACTAATTCAGTGTTAATATTTGAGTGGGCTCCGGGGCCCTCTGTAGTGGAAAAGATAGGCCCCCGAGGTTATGAACCCCTATTGTAAATTACAAAATCAAATACTTTTTTTTTTTACTCTAGGAGACACCAAAACGCATCAATTGAATTAGTTTGAATCTGTCTCTTAACTTGCCCAGCATGCAGTCGTAAAATTATAAAAGGATGTTGCTGTATAGATGATATGTGTGATATTTTTTATTTTTTACACATTCTCCGTTCCTCGTCTGTATTTGCCCGATCCTTCCGCGGGACTTGTAACTGTATGAGTTTGCACGTACTTTTCAGAGGTGCTAAACAGTGCGGCCAAAACGGTGATGAGTGTTGATAAATGACTGCGTGTGCTAAATAAAAAAAATTCTGCAACTTTTTGAAATTCTTGCCCACCAATTTTTGCGAGCATGTCCGGACCGGCAAGAAATGTTTATATTTGTGGCTACTAAGCACAACATTTTAAAAGTGACTTTCTAGCGCCTCCTTGTAAATTAGAAAAAAAATCAGGAAAAAATTATAAAAGGATGTTGCTGTATGCATGACATGTGTAATATTTTTTTTATTTTTGACAGAACCTACATTCTCCGTTCCTCGTCTGTCTTTGTGGCTTTGTAACTGTGTCAGTTTGCACGTACTTTTCAAAGGTGCTAAACAGTGCAGGCAAAACAGTGATGTGTGTTGATAAATCATATTGCGTGTGCTAAATTTAAAAAAAATTCTGCAACTTTTTCCGTGTCCGGACCGGCAAAAAATGTTTATATTTGTGGCTACTAAGCACAACATTTTTAAAGTAAAATACTAGCGCAGCTTTGTAAATTTGAAAAAATAAATGATAAATAAATGGGTTGTACTTGTATAGCGCTTTTCTACCTTCAAGGTACTCAAAACGCTTTGACACTACTTCCACATTTACCCATTCACACACACATTCACACACTGAGGGAGGGAGCTGCCATGCAAAGCGCCAACCAGCACCCATCAGGAGCAAGGGTGAAGTGTCTTGCTCAGGACACAACGGACGTGACGAAGTTGGTACTAGGTGGGATTTGAACCAGTGACCCTCGGGTTGCGCACAGCCACTCTCCCACTGCGCCACGTCGTCCCCCAAAAAATCAGGAAAAAATTATAAAAGGATGTTGCTGTATAATATTTTTTAAATTTTTGGCAGATCTTGCAAATACGTTGACCCACACATTCTCCGTTCCTCGTCTGTCTTTGCGGCGCGTAACTACATTAGTTTGCACGTACTTTTCAGAGGTGCTAAACAGTGCGGCCAAAACGGTGATGAGTGTTGATAAATCACATTGCGTGTGCTGAATAATTTTTATGATGCAACTTTTTACGTGTCCGGACCAGCAAAAAATTTCATTATTTGTGGCTTCTTAGCACAACATTTTTAAAGTGACATCCTATCATCTCCTTGTAAATTAGAAAAAAAATCAGGAAAAAATTATAAAAGGATGTTGCTGTATGCATGATATGTGTAATATTCTTTTTATTTTGGATAGACCCTGCAAATATATTGACCCACACATTCTCCATTCCTCGTCTGTCTTTGCGGCGTGAGCCCCGATCCTTCCGCCGGGCGTGTAACTACATTAGTTTGCACATACTTTTCAGAGGTGCTAAACAGTGCGGACAAAACGGTGATGAGTGTTGATAAATCACATTGCGTGTGCTGAATAATTTTTTTTCTGCAACTTTTTACGTGTCCGGTCCAGCAAAAGATGTCTTTATTTGTGGCTTCTAAGCACAACATTGTAATGTGACATCCTAGCAACTCCTTGTAAATTAGAAAAAAATCTGGAAAAAATTATAAAAGGATATTGCTGTATGGATGATATGTGTATTTTTTTTTTTTTGACAGACCTTGCAAATATGTTGACCCATTCATTCTCCGTTCCTCGTTTGTCTTTGCGGCGTGAACCCCAATCATTCCGCAGGGCGTGTAACTGTGTCAGTTTGCACGTACTTTTCAGAGGTACTAAACAGTGCGGCCAAACCAGTGATGAATGTTGATAAATCACATTGCGTGTGCTAAATAATTTTTATTCTGCAACTTTTTCTGTGTCCGGACCGGCAAAAAATATCTATAGTTGTGGCTTCTAAGCACAACATTTTTAAAGTGACATCCTAGCGCCTCCTTGTAAATTACAAAAAAATCAGGAAAAAATTATAAAAGGATGTTGCTGTATGGATGATATATGTATATTTTTCTTTTATTTTGGACAGACCTTGCAAATATGTTGACCCACACAATCTCCGTTCCTCGTCTGTCTTTGCGGCATGAGTCCCGATCCTTCCGCTGGGCGTGTAACTGTGTCAGTTTGCACGTTCTTTTTAAGAGGTGCTAAACAGTGCGGCCAAAACTGTGAAGAGTGTTGATAAATCACATTGCGTGTGCTAAATCATTTTTTTTCTGCAACTTTTTGAGATTCTTAACTCCTACAAAAACTCACCAATTTTTGCGAGCGTGTCCGGACCGGCGAAAAATGATCATCAGCTCTCACTTGATTGGTTCTCAGCCGAGTGTGAAGCGACTGGGATCAGCACATCCAAGTCCGAGTCCGTGGTTCTCGCCCGGGTTGGGGAGGAGACCCTGCCCCAAGTGGAGGAGTTCAAGTACCTCAGAGTCTTGTTCACGAGTGAGGGAAGAGTGGATCGTGACATAGACAAGTGGATCGGTGAGGCGTCTTCAATAATGCGGACGCTGTATCGATTCGTTGTAGTGAACAAGGAGCTGAGCCGGAAGGCAAAGCTCTCGATTTACCAGTCGATCTACGTTCCCATTCTCACCTATGGTCATGAGCTTTGAGTTATGACCGAAAGGACGAGATCACGGGTACAAGCGGCCGGAAAGAGTTTCTTCCGCCGGGTGGCGGGGCTCTCCCTTAGAGATAGAGTGAGAAGCTCTGTCATCCGGGGGGAGCTCAAAGTAAAGCCGCTGTTCCTCCACATCAAGAGGAGCCATATGAGGTGGTTCGGGCATCTGGTCAGGATGCCACCTGAACACCTCCCTAGGGACGAAGGGGGCTGGGGAGAGGAAAGTCTGGACTTCTCTGCTTAGGCTGCTGCCCCCGCAACCCGACCTCGGATAAGCGGAAGAAGATGGGTGGACAGTAATTATTAGGCCCTGTGTTTAATGTTTACGACTACAAAGATGACGGACATGTATTTTAAAAGCTATTTCGTGAAACATACCAGAACCAGGACCAACTTTACTGGCCCGAGTGTCACACTTGGTCTACGGGATAGTTTGTTTCTCTGATGCAAAGGGAAATTGGCATGAGCGAGACGTGAATGTAAGTACATTTTGATTTATTACTATACAAACAAACAACAAAAAGGCAAACAAATGGCGCGCACAATGGCGGAGAACAAAAACAAATGACTAACATAAAGGCTACAAACTATAAACATGAAACAAAAACACTTGCACTGTGGCATGAATAACAAAACTTACGTGGCGTGGACAAAATGAACGGCATGAAAGGGGTTGGGGAATACGGAATGTGAAGTTGCCAGACTGACTACCGGGTAACTGTGGTTTAAATGAAAACTATGATCATTAATGAGTTGCTATGGGAACAAAGAAAACACGGAAGTGTACTGTAAAAGCAAGAACTGAATGTCCAAAAAACAAAACATAAAATGACCAAAACAAAACATGACTCCGAGGATGTTTTAACACCCAAAAAACTTGACTTGCGCAGGCTTCAATAATGACTGTCACCCCCCTGACGGAGAATAAGATTGAGCCCTTTTTCTGACGCCGTCACTCGGCAGAAGTTTGGGGAGGGGGTGGGGGTTGGGTTCCCGTTGCTTCCCTTTGTGTTTGAAGAAACTCACCTACGCAACTCAGGTTAACTCCGTTATTCGGAGACGAGGTCTCGCTGCGGGGAGGACGGGGACAAAAAGTGAGCGGCTCGGCTAATGGGCTTCACGGCGAGGCCCCGGCGCTTGGACAAGTCACCGCCTGTCACTCACTGCAGCCTTTTAACCAGCAACGGGATGTAAAACGCCCTCCAAGCCCACCAGAAACCAGTCAAATGCATTGTTGGCACGCACACGCACGTGCGCCCGCACAGCAGAAGCGGCGGAACGAGGCATTTGCAAAAATTCATTAGAGTGGTTGGGCAGCGTTTATAAACATGTAGAGATCTTGTTTACACGTATGTGTATATGTATATGTATATATATATATATATATATATATATATTTTTTTTTTTTTTTGTTTGTTTGTTTACACTGGAGGTGGGCAGAATGGGCTTTGAGCACAAAGTCTCTGAGTGGCATGTTTTACACAATGAAATAAACATCCAATAAAATAAACACCACTTCACACTAATGTGTGTGTGTGTGTGTGTGTGTGTGTGTGTGTGTGTGTGTGTGTGTGTGTGTGTGTGTGTGTGTGTGTGTGTGTGTGTGTGTGTGTGTGTGTGTGTGTGTGTGCGTGCGTGTGTGTGTGTGTGTTCATGTATTTCTACCGTTCTTGAGACACCAACAAGGAAAAGTGCCTTACATATGCCATCCATCCATCCATTTTTCTACCGCTTATTTCCTTTGGGGTCGCAGGGGGCGCTGGTCGCCACCTCATTGAAGGCTTTCCATATGAGGACCTGTAAACAAGTTAGGACCGAAATCATGGTCCCAATACGGAAAACCATTGCATCTAATAGGAAGCCAAATACTAGAGTCTGTGAACATTGCTCCAAAGTCTGAATTTTTTGTTGATTTAATGTGCATACAAAAGTAAACGTTGACAGGTGCAAAGGCAGCAATATATGATAAAACAATATGGCATCCAAAGGACTTCCCTATTCATCCCCGAAAAAATCGCCAGGTGAACAGCTGACTTTTGTCATAATTTTGCCAACATTTTTAAGTATTCGTATAAAATTGCGACTGTTATTGAGTAAAATTCCAACTTTTATCATAATATTGCACAAAAGCTGGTGCCTATCTCAGTTACAATCGGGCACAAGTCGGGGTACACCCTGGACAAGTCGCCACCTCATCGCAGGCCTTCCATTTGAGGACCGGTAAACAAGTTAGGACCGAAATCATGGTCCCAATACGGAAAACCATTGCATCTAATAGGAAGCCAAATACTAAAGTCTGTGAACATTGCTCCAAAGTCTGAATTTTTTGTTGATTTAATGTGCATACAAAAGTAAACGTTGACAGGTGCAAAGGCAGCAATATATGATAAAACAAGACGGCATCTAAAGGACTTCCCCATTCATCCCCGAAAAAATCGCCAGGTGAACAGTTGACTTTTGTCATAATTTTGCCAACATTTTTTAAGTATTCTTATAAAATTGCGATTGTTATTGAGTAAAATTCCAACTTTTATCATAATATTGCACAAAAGCTGGTGCCTATCTCAGCTACAATCGGGCGGAAGTCGGGGTACACCCTGGACAAGTCGCCACCTCATCGCAGGCCTTCCATTTGAGGACCGGTAAATAAGTTAGGACCGAAATCATGGTCCCAATACAGAAAACCATTGCATCTAATAGGGAGCCAAATACTAAAGTCTGTGAACATTGCTCCAAAGTCAGAATTTTTGGTTGATTTAATGTGCATACAAAAGTAAACGTTGACAGGTGCAGAGGCAGCAATATATGATGAAACAAGACGGCATCTAAAGGACTTCCCTATTCATCCCCGAAAAAATCGCCAGGTGCACAGCTGATTTTGTCATAATTTTGCCAACATTTTTTAAGTATTCTTATAAAATTGCGATTGTTATTGAGTAAAATTCCAACTTTTATCATAATATTGCACAAAAGCTGGTGCCTATCTCAGCTACAATCGGGCGGAAGTCGGGGTACACCCTGGACAAGTCGCCACCTCATCGCAGGCCTTCCATTTGAGGACCGGTAAACAAGTTAGGACCGAAATCATGGTCCCAATACGGAAAACCATTGCATTTAATAGGGAGCCAAATACTAGAGTCTGTGAACATTGCTCCAAAGTCTGGATTTTTTGTTGATTTAATGTGGATACAAAACTAAACGTTGACAGGTGCAAAGGCAGCAATATATGATAAAACAAAACGGCATCTAAAGGACTTCCCCATTCATCCCCCCAAAAATTGCCAGGTGAACAGCTAACTTTTGTCATAATTTTGCCAACATTTTTAAGTATTCGTATAAAATTGCGACTGTTATTGAGTAAAATTCCAACATTTATCATAATATTGCACAAAAGCTGGTGCCTATCTCAGCTACAATCGGGCGGAAGTCGGGGTACACCCTGGACAAGTCGCCACCTCATCGCAGGCCTTCCATTTGAGGACCGGTAAACAAGTTAGGACCGAAATCATGGTCCCAATACGGAAAACCATTGCATCTAATAGGGAGCCAAATACTAAAGTCTGTGAACATTGCTCCAAAGTCAGAATTTTTGGTTGATTTAATGTGCATACAAAAGTAAACGTTGACAGGTGCAGAGGCAGCAATATATGATGAAACAAGACGGCATCTAAAGGACTTCCCTATTCATCCCCGAAAAAATCGCCAGGTGAACAGCTGATTTTGTCATAATTTTGCCAACATTTTTTAAGTATTCTTATAAAATTGCGATTGTTATTGAGTAAAATTCCAACTTTTATCATAATATTGCACAAAAGCTGGTGCCTATCTCAGCTACAATCGGGCGGAAGTCGGGGTACACCCTGGACAAGTCGCCACCTCATCGCAGGCCTTCCAAATGAGGACCGGTAAACAAGTTAGGACCGAAATCATGGTCCCAATACGGAAAACCATTGCATCTAATAGGGAGCCAAATACTAGAGTCCGTGAACATTGCTCCAAAGTCTGGACTTTATGTTGATTTAATGGGCATACAAAAGTAAACGTTGACAGGTGCAAAGGCAGCAATATATGATAAAACAAGACGGCATCTAAAGGACTTCCCTATTCATCCCTGAAAAAAATCGACAGAATTATGACTTTTGTCATAATTTTGCCAGGTAAAATTCCGATTATTACCATAGTATTGCCAACATTTTTACGTTTTCTTATAAAATTGTGACTTTTGTTGAGTAAAATTACTACTCTTTTCATAAAATTGCTAAAATGTTTTTCTTGTAAAATTGCGACTGTTATTTAGTAAAATTCCAACTTTTATCATAATATTGCACAAAAGTTCAGTTTTTCTTGTAAGATTTTGACGTGTGTTGAGTAAAATTACGACTTTTGTCACAGTACTAGAGGTAGGCATTTTCCGGGGGTCTCAAGAATGTAACACATACAAGAATGTGTGTGTGTGTGTGTGTCTGTGTGTCTGTGTGTGTGTGTGTGTGTGTGTGTGTGTGTGTGTGTGTGTGTGTGTGTGTGTGTGTGTGTGTGTGTGTGTGTGTGCGCGTGTGTGTGTGTGTGTGTGTGTGTGTGTGTGTTTCTACCCTTCTTGAGACATCAACAAAGAAAATTGCCTTCCATATGCCATCCATCCATCCATTTTTTACCGCTTATTCCCTTTGGGGTAGCAGGGGGCGCTGGTGTCTATCTTAGCTACAATCGGGCGGAAGGCGGCGTACATCCTCGACAAGTCGCCATATCATCGCAGGCCTTCCATATGAGGACCGACCGGTAAACAATTTAGGACCGAAATCATGGTCCCAATCTAATAGGGAGCCAAATACTAGAGTCCGTGAATATTGCTCCAAAGTTTGGACTTTTTTTTTGTTTAATGGGTATACAAAAGTAAACCTTGACAGGTGCAAAGGCAGAAATATATGATAAAACAAAACGGCATCTAAAAGACTTCCCTTTTCATCCCCGAAATTTTTTTTTGCCAACATTTCTAAGTGTTCTTATAAAATTGTGACTTTTGTTGAGTAAAATTATGACTCTTTTCATAAAATTGCCAAAATGTTTTTGTTGTAAAATTGCGACTGTTATTGAGTAAAATTCCAACTTTTATCATAATATTGCACAAAAGTTCAGTTTTTCTTGTAAAAGTTTGACTTGCTTTGAATAAAATTAGGATTTTTTATCATAGTACTAGAGGTAGGCATTTTTCAGAGGTCTGAAGTGTGTGTGTGTGTGTGTGTGTGTGTGTGTGTGTGTGTGTGTGTGTGTGTGTGTGTGTGTGTGTGTGTGTGTGTGTGTGTGTGTGTGTGTGTGTGTGTGTGTGTGTGTGTGCTTTGTGCAGGTGTTCAATGCCGCAACCCATTCTCCTGGTATTCCGGTAATGACATTTTTATGAGGCTTTCTGACAACACCCGTGGCTGTGTATTCTCGCTCGCTCCCCAAAAAATAAACAGGCTTGGTTAGGGTCAGGAAGAGAGGGGGTGGGGGGGGGCATTTGAGGCCCGGTTGCCACGGTTACAAGAACAACAGCAGCCGAAAACAAAATCCCTGTTCCGACACTCTTGCGTTGGAGCATGCGAGGGAAGGGGGGGGGGGGTTGAAAAGAGTGAAGGTTTAGTGGGGACTAAGTTTGATACTTGGAATGTGTAAACACCTGTGACTTAGACAGGATGTAGAAAGTCAGCTGTTGAAATACTGCAGCTTTTATGAGGTTTAAAAAAAAAAAAAAAACGATTAACCGATTACAGATACACAAAGATAATAATAGAGAATAAAAATGTAATTAAATACATAAAATAGATTGAAAAGAACCAAAATAAATGACAATTAAATAAAAAATAAATGACTAAATGAAAATAAATGAATGTTAATAGGAGAAGATTAAAGAATAAAATACAATTAATTAAAAATAGAATCAATTGTCATTTTGTAGTGCAGATAGAACCACATAAACAAATACAAGTGTACAAGACAGTTGGATGGACGGTTGGATGGATGGAATGGATGGATGGATGGATGGATGGAATGGATGGATGGATGGATGGATAGTTTTATTGGTGAATGGATACATGTATGGATGGATGTATGCTTGGATGGATACGTGATAGATGCATTGACACATGGATGATGGATGGATGGACGAATTGATGGATGGATGGATGGATGGATGGATGGATGGATGGATGGATGGATGGATGATGGATGGATGGATGAATTGATGGATGGATGGACGGATGGATGGATGGATGGATGGATGGATGGATGGATGGATGGATGGATGGATGGATGGATGGATGGATGATGGATGGATGGATGGATGGATGGATGGATGGATGGATGGATGGATGGATGGATGGTTTTATTGGTGAATGGATACATGTATGGATGGATGTATGCATGGATGGATACGTGATAGATGCATTGACACATGGATGATGGATGGATGGACGAATTGATGGATGGATGGATGGATGAATTGATGGATGGAGGGATGGATGGATGGATGGATGGATGGATGGATGGATGGATGGATGGATGGATGGATGATGGATGATGATGGATGGATGGTTTTATTGGTGAATGGATACATGTATGGATGGATGTATGCATGGATGGATACGTGATAGATGCATTGACACATGGATGATGGATGGATGGACGGATTGATGGATGGATGGATGGATGGATGGATGAATTGATGGATGGATGGATGGTTTTATTGGTGAATGGATACATGAATGGATGGATGTATGCATGGATGGATACGTGATAGATGCATTGACACATGGCTGCATGGATGGATAGATGGATTGATGGATGGATGGATGGATGGATGGATGAATTGATGGATGGATGGATGGATGGATGGATGGATGCGTGGATGATGGATGGATGGATGGATGGATGGATGGATGGATGGATGGATGGATGGATGGATGGATGGATGGATGGATGGATGATGGATGGATGGTTTTATTGGTGAATGGATACATGTGTGGAAGGATGTATGCATGGATGGATACGTGACAGATGCATTGACACATGGCTGCATGGATGGATGGATGGATGCATGGAATGATGGATGGATGCATAGAATGATGTATGGATGGATGGATGAATGGATAAATGGATAAATGGATACATGCATGAATTGATGGATGCACAGAGGGATTGATTGATGCATGGTGGATGGATGATGGATAGATTGATTGGGGAATGGATACATGCATAGATGGATGTATGCATGGATGGATACGTGATGGATGCATTGACACATGATGGATGGATGGATGCATGGAATGATGAATAGATTATTGGATGATGGATGGATGATGGATAGTTTTATTGGTGAATGGATACATGCATGGATGGATGTGTGCATGGATGGATACATGATAGATGCATTGACACATGGATGGATGGATGGATGCATGAAATGATGGATGGATGGATGGATGGATGGATGGATGATGGATGGCTGGATGGATGGATGGATGGATGGATGATGGATGATGGATGGATGGATGGATGGATGGATGGATAGTTTTATTGGTGAATGGATACACGCATGGAAGGGTGTATGCATGGATGGATACATGATAGATGCATTGACACATGGGTGGCTGGATGGATGGATGGATGGTGCGACAGTGTGCCTTATAACCCGGTGCGCCTAATGATGCATGGATGAATGGATACATGCACGACCAAATGG